>NC_091382.1:429552-497052 GCF_038502225.1 Cherax quadricarinatus
ACCTCAGGTGGGTGTCTGAGGTCTTGTTAAACACCTGTTTACCTCAGGTGGGTGTCTGAGGTCTTGTTAAACACCTGTTCACTACAGTGTTTCACTCTGACTTAATGTTTGTCACCTCGGTAGACAAACATTGTTTGTCACCTCGGTAGACAAACAATGTTTGTCACCTCGGTAGACAAACAATGTTTGTCACCTCGGTAGACAAACAATGTTTGTCACCTCGGTAGACAAACAATGTGTGTCACCTCGGTAGACAAACAATGTTTGTCACCTCGGTAGACAAACAATGTTTGTCACCTCGGTAGACAAACATTGTTTGTCACCTCGGTAGACAAACAATGTTTGTCACCTCGGTAGACAAACATTGTTTGTCACCTCGGTAGACAAACAATGTTTGTCACCTCGGTAGACAAACATTGTTTGTCACCTCGGTAGACAAACAATGTTTGTCACCTCGGTAGACAAACAATGTTTGTCACCTCGGTAGACAAACAATGTTTGTCACCTCGGTAGACAAACAATGTTTGTCACCTCGGTAGACAAACAATGCGTAATTTCCTGAGTTGTTTATCAACAAATGTCTTTTATATTTGTTGGCCATACCTGTCAGGTTACACACCTGTGTGGCACAGCATTGCAAACCTGATAGATGGTATCTCAGCCAGGTGTGGCACAGCATTACACACCTGATACATGACATCTCAGTCAGGTGTGGCACAGCATTACACACCTGATACATGACATCTCAGTCAGGTGTGGCACAGCATTACACACCTGATACATGACATCTCAGTCAGGTGTGGCACAGCATTACACACCTGATACATGACATCTCAGTCAGGTGTGGCACAGCATTACACACCTGATACATGACATCTCAGTCAGGTGTGGCACAGCATTACACACCTGATACATGACATCTCAGTCAGGTGTGGCACAGCATTACACACCTGATACATGACATCTCAGTCAGGTGTGGCACAGCATTACACACCTGATACATGACATCTCAGTCAGGTGTGGCACAGCATTACACACCTGATACATGACATCTCAGTCAGGTGTGGCACAGCATTACACACCTGATACATGACATCTCAGTCAGGTGTGGCACAGCATTACACACCTGATACATGACATCTCAGTCAGGTGTGGCACAGCATTACACACCTGATACATGACATCTCAGTCAGGTGTGGCACAGCATTACACACCTGATACATGACATCTCAGTCAGGTGTGGCACAGCATTACACACCTGATACATGACATCTCAGTCAGGTGTGGCACAGCATTACACACCTGATACATGACATCTCAGTCAGGTGTGGCACAGCATTACACACCTGATACATGACATCTCAGCCAGGTGTGGCACAGCATTACACACCTGATACATGACATCTCAGTCAGGTGTGGCACAGCATTACACACCTGATACATGACATCTCAGTCAGGTGTGGCACAGAGTTCATAATATAATCTGCATATCGTCCTGTTACGCCAGATTAAGTTAATTCCACATGATCAAAGTTGTTTAAGTTAAGTTTGTCAAAGTCCTAAGCCAGGGTTTATTAGGGACTTAAACTAGAGATTTTATGATTGTTTTAAATTAAAGTTTTATAGGGTATTAAAGCAGGGTTTATCCAGGTTTAAAAGTAGGTTTTATCGAGGGTCCCAATGGAAATAAGTCACTTTGAGTTTTTTGGGTTATCATGGTGGAGAGTTTTACACTATGTATGATAATTGTATTTCTGTATAATTGTATTTATGTATAATTGTATTTCTGTCAGCATACAACTATTTCTGTCAGCATACAACTATTTCTGTCAGCATACAACTATTTCTGTCAGCATACAACTATTTCTGTCAGCATACAACTATTTCTGTCAGCATACAACTATTTCTGTCAGCATACAACTATTTCTGTCAGCATACAACTATTTCTGTCAGCATATTACACTGATGATGCTATCTTTACAGATCTCATACCCAACACCATCACCAGCACCATCTAGTTACGGAGAGCCACCACCATCTCTAAAATATGGTGCTCCACCACCATCACCAGCCTATGGTGCTCCACCACCATCACCAGCCTATGGTGCTCCACCACCATCACCAAAATATGGTGCACCTGCTGTCCCTGCTCCAGCACCTCTGCCGAAACCCACCCCAACTATAAACAGCAACAACATCTATCCAGAAGCAAACTACGCTCCTCCAGCTCCTGAGCCACCATCTAGCCTCTATGGCAAACCATCTGTGTCCTCGTGCGAGCCAGAGACTAAAGTCTCGCTCGTCACGACCACCAAATTCATCCCGACTACTGTAGTACAGACGAGGACTCGTGCCCTGCCTACCACAGTCTACAGTCAGATCACACAGACTAAATACTATCCTTCTACAGTCATACAACAGCAGATTGTCACCTCTGCTGCCCCACCTGTAGTCCAAACCAAGACTGAGGTAAGTACGGAGATCATACAGAGATCATACAGAGATCATTCAGAATCATACAGTATCATAACTCAGCGTTGGTACTTACAGGTAGTGAAGGACATCCAGTACGTTACCAGAGCTCGTTACTTCACTGAGACGTCCTACATCACTGATTCCCAGCTCAAGTACATCACCGAGACGCAAACGAAGTATCAAACGCAGTATCAGACGCAATACCAGACGGAAACGCAGTACCAGACGCAGTACCAGACTCAGGTAAGATCTGGGAGTTTTAATTTTGTGCAGAATTTTTAATTTTTACGATGGTAAATGGCTCTTAATCCAAGAAACCGGAGGTACCATTCCTCGGATCAAACCTATATAACCCATAAATATTTTGGTTTCTGTGATAGCTATTATTGCTGTCTTGTTATCCTAAGTTCTATCATTTAGTTAGGTTTATTGGGGATGTCCTAATTGTTTGTGTATCTACTAACTCAACTGAACTCTTGTATCATGAAGCCTGGCACGAGAGTAACTACTCTGACATTACTAGACGGAGGATCGAGCCTTCACCAATCTTTGAATGATCCAAAAGGAATTTTATCACATCTGGTTCATGATTCATATCTAAAAATTAAGTTATTTTCTTAATACTTGCAGACGGTGACCAGTTACAGCACCCAGATGCAGTATGTGACCCAGACCCAACAAGTGCCCCAGTACGTCACTCAAACAGTGACCCAAGCTCAAGAAATACCCTCGTACCAGACTCAAACAGTGACCCAAACACAACAAGTGCCCCAGTACATCACTCAGACAGTGACTCAAACTCAACAGGTACCACTGTACCAAACCCAGACAGTGACCCAAACCCAGCAGGTTCCGCAGTATATGACCCAGACAGTGACACAGACACAGCAAGTGCCCCAGTACATCACACAGACAGTAACACAGACACAGCAAGTACCCCAGTACATTACCCAAACCCAACAGGTCCCGCAGTACATCACAATGACAGTAACCCAAACCCAGGAAGTGCCGCAGTACCTTACCCAAACAGTGACCCAGACCCAGCAAGTGCCCCAGTATATCACCCAGACAGTGACCCAGACCCAGCAAGTACCCCAGTACGTCACCAAGACCGTCACAAGTACCCAGTACCAGACAGTGGCAGCAGAGTTTGGAGGAGGTGGATCGTACGGCACTCCAGTGTCTACCATGGCTGGCTATTATTAGGATATCTACTATTTATTACTGACGTTAAATATACTATTAACCCTTACATCTGAGGCATCTTAAACAGAAGAAGATATTAAAGTGCTTGGTCTGGGACCAGGCTAATGGGGCGCTGGCCCACTGGAATTAACCCCAGGACGACTCCAGCTAGGACTGAATACCCAGTGTTTCGAAGGGTGAGGTAAGAAGTGTGGTGACCGGCACTGCTGGTCACCTAGAACCAGAGGTATGGCTGCAGTGCCTGGCACTACTGGTTGGCTAGAACCAGAGGTGTGGCTACAATGGCTGGCACTACTAGTCACCTAGAACCAGAGGTGTGGCTGCAGTGCCTGGCACTACTGGTCACCTAGAACCAGAGGTGAGGTTGTAGTACCTGGCACTACTGGTCACCTAGAACCAGAGGTGTGGCTGCAGTGCCTGGCACTACTGGTTGCCTAGAACCAGAGGTGTGGCTACAATGGCTGGCACTACTAGTCACCTAAAACCAGAGGTGTGGCTGCAGTGCCTGGCACTACTGGTCACCTAGAACCAGAGGTGAGGTTGTAGTACCTGGCACTACTGGTCACCTAGAACCAGAGGTGTGGCTGCAGTGCCTGGCACTACTGGTTGCCTAGAACCAGAGGTATGGCTGCAGTGAGTGGCACTACTGGTTGCCTAGAACCAGAGGTGTGGCTGCAGTGCCTGGCACTACTGGTTGCCTAGAACCAGAGGTGTGGCTGCAGTGCCTGGCACTACTGGTCACCTAGAACCAGAGGTGTGGCTGCAGTGCCTGGCACTACTGGTTACCTAGAACCAGAGGTATGGCTGCAGTGAGTGGCCCTACTGGTTACCTAGAACCAGAGGTGTGACTGCAGTGCCTGGCACTACTGGTTGCCTAGAACCAGAGGTGTGGCTGCAGTGCCTGGCACTACTGGTCACCTAGAACCAGAGGTATGGCTGCAGTGCCTGGCACTGCTGGTCACCTAAAACCAGAGGTGTGGCTGCAGTGCCTGGCACTACTGGTCACCTAGAACCTGAGGTGTGGCTGCAGTGCCTGGCACTACTGGTCACCTAGAACCAGAGGTGTGGCTGCAGTGCCTGGCACTACTGGTCACCTAGAACCTGAGGTGTGGCTGCAGTGCCTGGCACTACTGGTCAACTAGAACCAGAGGTATGGCTGCAGTGCCTGGCACTGCTGGTCACCTAGAACCAGAGGTGTGGCTGCAGTGCCTGGCACTACTGGTCACCTAGAACCTGAGGTGTGGCTGCAGTGCCTGGCACTACTGGTCACCTAGAACCAGAGGTGTGGCTGCAGTGCCTGGCACTACTGGTCACCTAGAACCTGAGGTGTGGCTGCAGTGCCTGGCACTACTGGTCACCTAGAACCAGAGGTGTGGCTGCAATGCCTGGCACTACTGGTCGCCTAGAACCAGAGGTGTGGCTGCAGTGCCTGGCACTACTGGTCACCTAGAACCAGAGGTGTGGCTGCAGTGCCTGGCACTACTGGTTACCTGTCTGCCATTCCACAAAAAGAAATACTGGTTATGGGATCTCACATCAGACCTGATTACCTCCCATTAACCAGGTACTGCATGACCCCGTAAGGGTTTAGCACCTTCCCATAATTCTAATTATACATTTAGCAACACCGGTGGACTGTATTGGTTAATAAGATGTTAAAACACTTTTTAACGCAGTTACACAGATTTACTCCAGAATATTAACAAAGTTTATTGTTTAGTGATGTGTGGATTAAAGATTTACGAACGAGAGTAGTGATGAGAGTAGTGATGAGAGTAGTGATGAGAGTAGTGATAAGAGTAGTGATGAGAGTAGTGATAAGAGTAGTGATGAGAGTAGTGATGAGAGTAGTGATGAGAGTAGTGATGAGAGTAGTGATGAGAGTACTGATGAGAGTACTGATGAGAGTAGTGATGAGAGTAGTGATGAGAGTGGTGATGAGAGTAGTGATGAGAGTACTGATGAGAGTACTGATGAGAGTAGTGATGAGAGTAGTGATGAGAGTAGTGATGAGAGTAGTGATGAGAGTACTGATGAGAGTAGTGATGAGAGTAGTGATGAGAGTAGTGATGAGAGTAGTGATGAGAGTAGTGATGAGAGTGGTGATGAGAGTAGTGATGAGAGTAGTGATGAGAGTAGTGATGAGAGTAGTGATGAGAGTAGTGATGAGAGTAGTGATGAGAGTAGTGATGAGAGTAGTGATGAGAGTAGTGATGAGAGTAGTGATGAGAGTAGTGATGAGAGTAGTGATGAGAGTAGTGATGAGAGTAGTGATGAGAGTACTGATGAGAGTAGTGATGAGAGTAGTGATGAGAGTAGTGATGAGAGTAGTGATGAGAGTAGTGATGAGAGTGGTGATGAGAGTAGTGATGAGAGTAGTGATGAGAGTGGTGATGAGAGTAGTGATGAGAGTAGTGATGAGAGTAGTGATGAGAGTAGTGATGAGAGTAGTGATGAGAGTAGTGATGAGAGTGGTGATGAGAGTGGTGATGAGAGTAGTGATGAGAGTAGTGATGAGAGTAGTGATGAGAGTAGTGATGAGAGTAGTGATGAGAGTGGTGATGAGAGTAGTGATGAGAGTAGTGATGAGAGTAGTGATGAGAGTAGTGATGAGAGTAGTGATGAGAGTAGTGATGAGAGTAGTGATGAGAGTAGTGATGAGAGTAGTGATGAGAGTAGTGATGAGAGTACTGATGAGAGTAGTGATGAGAGTAGTGATGAGAGTAGTGATGAGAGTAGTGATGAGAGTAGTGATGAGAGTAGTGATGAGAGTAGTGATGAGAGTAGTGATGAGAGTACATCCGAGTTTCGTTATCGTGACTGGAACAATATTGTGACTGGAACAATATTGTGACTGGAACAATATTGTGACTGGAACAATATTGTGACTGGAACAATATTGTGACTGGAACAATATCGTGACTGGAACAATATTGTGACTGGAACAATATCGTGACTGGAACAATATTGTGACTGGAACAATATTGTGACTGGAACAATATTGTGACTGGAACAATATTGTGACTGGAACAATATTGTGACTGGAACAATATTGTGACTGGAACAATATCGTGACTGGAACAATATTGTGACTGGAACAATATTGTGACTGGAACAATATTGTGACTGGAACAATATTGTGACTGGAACAATATTGTGACTGGAACAATATTGTGACTGGAACAATATCGTGACTGGAACAATATTGTGACTGGAACAATATTGTGACTGGAACAATATTGTGACTGGAACAATATTGTGACTGGAACAATATTGTGACTGGAACAATATTGTGACTGGAACAATATTGTGACTGGAACAATATTGTGACTGGAACAATATCGTGACTGGAACAATATTGTGACTGGAACAATATTGTGACTGGAACAATATTGTGACTGGAACAATATTGTGACTGGAACAATATTGTGACTGGAACAATATTGTGACTGGAACAATATTGTGACTGGAACAATATTGTGACTGGAACAATATTGTGACTGGAACAATATTGTGACTGGAACAATATTGTGACTGGAACAATATTGTGACTGGAACAATATTGTGACTGGAACAATATCGTGACTGGAACAATATTGTGACTGGAACAATATTGTGACTGGAACATATTGTATTGTGACTGGAACAATATTGTGACTGGAACAATATTGTGACTGGAACAATATTGTGACAATATTGTGACTGGAACAATATTGTGACTGGAACAATATTGTGACTGGAACAATATTGTGACTGGAACAATATTGTGACTGGAACAATATTGTGACTGGAACAATATTGTGACTGGAACAATATCGTGACTGGAACAATATTGTGACTGGAACAATATTGTGACTGGAACAATATTGTGACTGGAACAATATTGTGACTGGAACAATATTGTGACTGGAACAATATTGTGACTGGAACAATATTGTGACTGGAACAATATTGTGACTGGAACAATATTGTGACTGGAACAATATTGTGACTGGAACAATATCGTGACTGGAACAATATCGTGACTGGAACAATATTGTGACTGGAACAATATTGTGACTGGAACAATATTGTGACTGGAACAATATTGTGACTGGAACAATATTGTGACTGGAACAATATTGTGACTGGAACAATATTGTGACTGGAACAATATTGTGACTGGAACAATATTGTGACTGGAACAATATTGTGACTGGAACAATATTGTGACTGGAACAATATTGTGACTGGAACAATATTGTGACTGGAACAATATTGTGACTGGAACAATATTGTGACTGGAACAATATTGTGACTGGAACAATATTGTGACTGGAACAATATTGTGACTGGAACAATATTGTGACTGGAACAATATCGTGACTGGAACAATATCGTGACTGGAACAATATCGTGACTGGAACAATATTGTGACTGGAACAATATCGTGACTGGAACAATATTGTAACTGGAACAATATTGTGACTGGAACAATATTGTGACTGGAACAATATCGTGACTGGAACAATATTGTGACTGGAACAATATCGTGACTGGAACAATATTGTGACTGGAACAATATTGTGACTGGAACAATATCGTGACTGGAGCAATATTGTGACTTGAACAATATTGTGACTGGAACAATATTGTGACTGGAACAATATCGTGACTGGAACAATATCGTGACTGGAACAATATTGTGACTGGAACAATATCGTGACTGGAACAATATTGTGACTGGAACAATATTGTGACTGGAACAATATTGTGACTGGAACAATATTGTGACTGGAACAATATTGTGACTGGAACAATATTGTGACTGGAACAATATTGTGACTGGAACAATATTGTGACTGGAACAATATTGTGACTGGAACAATATACATGGTACAGTTTCCCTGTCTTATGTGCCGGTTCAGTTATTTCCATTATCTGGGGTTAGTGGTAGTTGAAGTAGCACTGGTTTACCTGGAGTTTACCTGGAGAGAGTTCCGGGGGTCAACGCCCCCGCGGCCCGGTCTGTGACCAGGCCTCCTGGTGGATCAGCGCCTGATCAACCAGGCTGTTGCTGCTGGCTGAACGCAAACCAACGTACGAGCCACAGCCCGGCTGATCAGGAACTGACTTTAGGTGCTTGTCCAGTGCCAGCTTGAAGACTGCCAGGGGTCTGTTGGTAATCCCCCTTATGTGTGCTGGGAGGCAGTTGAACAGTCTCGGGCCCCTGACACTTATTGTATGGTCTCTTAACGTGCTAGTGACACCCCTGCTTTTCATTGGGGGGATGGTGCATCGTCTGCCAAGTCTTTTGCTTTCGTAGTGAGTGATTTTCGTGTGCAAGTTCGGTACTAGTCCCTCTAGGATTTTCCAGGTGTATATAAGCATGTATCTCTCTCGCCTGCGTTCCAGGAAGTACAGGTTCAGGAACTTCAAGCGCTCCCAGTAATTGAGGTGTTTTATCTCCGTTATGCGCGCCGTGAAGGTTCTCTGTACATTTTCTAGGTTAGCAATTTCACCTGCCTTGAAAGGTGCTGTTAGTGTGCAGCAATATTCCAGCCTAGATAGAACAAGTGACCTGAAGAGTGTCATCATGGGCTTGGCCTCCCTAGTTTTGAAGGTTCTCATTATCCATCCTGTAATGGTCCTTGAAGGTGAGATCCTCCGACATGATCACTCCCAGGTCTTTGACTATTTTGTGGCCAGAATTTGTTTTGTACTCTGATGAAGTTTTAATTACCTCGTGTTTACCATATCTGAGTAATTGAAATTTCTCGTCGTTGAACTTCATATTGTTTTTTGCAGCCCACTGAAAGATTTGGTTGATGTCTGCCTGGAGCCTTGCAGTGTCTGCAATGTCTGCCTGGAGCCTTGCAGTGTCTGTAATGTCTGCCTGGAGCCTTGCAGTGTCTGTAATGTCTGCCTGGAGCCTTGCAGTGTCTGTAATGTCTGCCTGGAGCCTTGCAGTGTCTGTAATGTCTGCCTGGAGCCTTGCAGTGTCTGTAATGTCTGCCTGGAGCCTTGCAGTGTCTGTAATGTCTGCCTGGAGCCTTGCAGTGTCTGTAATGTCTGCCTGGAGCCTTGCAGTGTCTGCAATGTCTGCCTGGAGCCTTGCAGTGTCTGTAATGTCTGCCTGGAGCCTTGCAGTGTCTGCAATGTCTGCCTGGAGCCTTGCAGTGTCTGCCTGGAGCCTTGCAGTGTCTGCAATGGAAGACACTGTCATGCATATTCGGGTGTCATCTGCAAAGGAAGACACGGTGCTGTGGCTGACATCCTTGTCTATGTCAGATATCAGGATGAGAAACAAGATGGGAGCGAATACTGTGCTTTGTGGCAGTTGTAGTAGTAGTTATTGTAGTAGTTGTAGTAGTTATTGTAGTAGTAGTTATTGTAGTAGTTATTGTAGTAGTAGTTGTACAGAAAATAGCGGAATTATTATTTGTCTGAGATGAGTCAAGCCACATTTAATTCTTGAAAACTATATAAACACCTGAAAAACACCTGTAGAACACCTGAGAGGGTTACTGGGAGGTAATAACATCTGAATCGAGAGAAGGACGAAACCTCTGCAGTTCCTTGGATCAAAACTCCGTCAGCAGCATCAGGACACCTCCCCTCCTTCAAGTGTAACAGTGACAAACACTGTTACTTTCCTTATCCACACTTGGTATAACATTCTTCCCTTGTCATGTCGTTCATGTTAACAGTGATACGAATGACATGAAGAACATTCATTACAACAGTGAAAGATATAATATAACTTATATTTGAATAATAGATACGATACCGATCATTTTCAATATATACAATACACTCACTGAGTACAATTAGGTGAGTACACACACACACACACACACACACACACTGCGAACAACTGAGTACACACACAGTGAGTACAGTTAGATGATTACACACACTGTACATACCTTCCACTCCACCATGTCTACATTTCGCCCCTTATATCAAAAAAATATAAATTTCGCCCTCAGAAAACAGTTTTCGAAAGCGAAATATACACACCTATGGTTTCAATTTCCTGACAGAATAGTTTCTCAGTTTTTCGCCAGAATACATTCCTCGGTGCCATATTATACCACCATTAATGTAGACTGTTCTGTCAGTAACTGGTGCGTGCACGATCCTACGTCCAGTAACTAGTGTGTGCACGATCCTGCGTCCAGTAACTGGTGTGTACACGATCCTGCGTCCAGTAACTGGTGTATTCTCGATCCTACGTCCAGTAACTGGTGTGTGCACGATCCTACGTCCAGTAACTGGTGTGTGCACGATCCTGCGTCCAGTAACTGGTGTATTCTCGATCCTACGTCCAGTAACTGGTGTGTGCACGATCCTGCGTCCAGTAACTGGTGTGTACACGATCCTGCGTCCAGTAACTGGTGTGTACACGATCCTACGTCCACTAACTGGTGTATGCTTGATCCTGCGTTCAGTAACTGGTGTGTGCACGATCCTACGTCCAGTAACTGGTGTGTGCTCGATCCTACGTCCAGTAACTGGTGTGTGCTCGATCCTACGTCCAGTAACTGGTGTGTGCACGATCCTACGTCCAGTAACTGGTGTGTGCTCGATCCTAAGTCCAGTAACTGGTGTGTGCACGATCCTACGTCCAGTAACTGGTGTGTGCTCGATCCTGCGTCCAGTAACTGGTGTGTACACGATCCTACGTCCAGTAACTGGTGTGTGCACGATCCTACGTCCAGTAACTGGTGTGTGCTCGATCCTAAGTCCAGTAACTGGTGTGTGCACGATCCTACGTCCAGTAACTGGTGTGTGCACGATTCTACGTCCAGTAACTGGTGTGTGCACGATCCTACGTCCAGTAACTGGTGTGTGCTCGACCCTACGTCCAGTAACTGGTGTGTGCTCGATCCTACGTCCCCTAACTGCAGTCTTGTCTCCCTCTGTCAGCTGTTAATCTTGTGTTATATTTCTTGCTTGTGTTAATATATGGTTTAACGATGTTAAGGATAAATTGCCAAAGTTTATATACATGTATACTGCTGTATCGATTTTTATTTAAATTTATATGGTGTATATGAGTTATGTATTTACAAATAAAGTATTTTACGTTGCAATGATTTTTATTATTCCTTTTATAAGTAAATACAAGATATATATTGTTGCAACCCCTGGATGGGTTGCAATGATTAATATATATATATATATATATATATATATATATATATATATATATATATATATATATATATATATATATATATATATAATTATTATCTTTTCATATAATTTTATATTGCTTATATTTGCGATAATAGCTAAATCGTAAATGTATTGCTTTATATTGCTATTTGACTTAGCTTCCTTTGGTTAGGTAGGATGTAACATATGTGCTCAGTTCAAGTCTTGATTGTCTATCTACTGTAATTATCGCTCTTTGCTCGTTTCCCTGCCGGCTTCTTGCTGGGCAGCGACCCACGGAGCTATCACGTGATCGAGGGGGGTGCCCTCACCTCACCTGAGGTATTCAGTCTGGTCTAGACTCTCTTGGTGGTTGGATGTATCCCTGACATGAGCCTAAGTCTCCCTTATTGGCCCTTGTTGGAGGACCATCTCTGTAGCTTTGTTAGTTCTGTAGAATTCTGTTCACAGAACATTGTATAGACTTAGTGATTTTCGACGTTGTACTGGGGTTGTGTGTCACATAGACACTCTAAACAACTCAGGTCCTGAGCTGTAGCTTCTGACCTAACTTGTACTGGTATCTGTGTATTATCACAGTCGGGGATTTTCTTATGCTGAACTTAGATTCAGTAGTATGGGAGTTTTGTGACTTTTGTGGAGGCTCTGCTGATGGTCCCTACTTAGTGTCGTTACATTATCTCCTTGTTCCTGATTCTGTGTTGCAGTTGCTTGTTGTATTGCTATTGGGCTTAGCATTCTTTTTGTCGTTCAAGCAGACTGTTCTGATTGCCAGTTGGTCAAGAAGTTAGTTTATTTGAGGACTTTGTCAGTCACTTGTTTAAGTCTAGTCGAGTCGTGAGACATTATTATTATTACAATCAAGGGGAAGCGCTAAACCCGGAGGATTATACAGCGCCTGGGGGGGGATGTGGAAGGCATTTAGGCTTAATTTGGGGAACTGGAGCACAGATCCAATTCCCTAAATCAAGAGCCCCTCACCAACATCAAGGAACCTTCCTTGAGGGGAGAGTCGTGAGACAAAGCGAACTACTTAGAGCACTTACACATATACACACTTGTACATATTTGTAATATCTTATTAAATGTTAATGTACCAGACGGTACTTAAGAATTATAAATGTGATATGTGCTTTCAGCACAATAATATTGTACTCGAGAGAAGTGATATTTTAATTTCTGTGATTAATTTAATTTAATTTGATATACGCCTAGACAACTTAATGACTAATAAATTTATTAAAATTTAATTTCTCTAGTTAGTAGCCTACCAGTTGTAATCCTGAAGCACTATTGAATCATACTGAATTCTAATGGCTAATTGGACAAGGATACTGACTAATTGTTACGAAAACCCAGTAACAGGTTGGATGCTAGAAGGGCAGTCCTTTCTAGTATTCACTGGAGATTTCTAAACTTTTAGAATCGCGTTTTTTGTAACAAATGGGGCCCTGTCCGGGAGGCTCTTGATCCAAGGTGTTGGAGAAATTGTCCAGTTTGACATACTAGTAACTCTATGGTCAAACGCTTTGAGTACTTTCCTAATCCGAAGACTTTGAGTTTAGTCTTGTACAATTACCAGGTGGATGTATGTACCTGACTGAGTCTCTTGATCCAAGGAGATGGAAATACTGTTTATGAGTTCTAGCTCTAAGACCACCAACACTAAAATTCCTATTAGGATTATAGTTTCCAATAATCACTCTCTCGTAGTACACTTATTTTCGTGATGTATGCCAAAGTGAAACAGTTAATTGATACTCTGACTTTGTCTGAGTTAAGTACATTAAAACTTCAGACGTGTTGGCGAGTAGCCAAGTATCTCGGTGTGACGTATAACAGGAATTACACAGCAGAAACTGTCAGAGCATTAATTAAAGATATACTGTTTCCTGCTCATACAGAGATGTCTGATTATGATTCAGATTCAGAAAGCCTAGTGTCACAATTAGGAAGTATAACTCTATTTGATGACTTAGAAGAAATAGCAACTAAGGCAGAAGTGAGCCTAGTGTCTGAGCCTAGTGTAGCTCAGTTCTCGCTCACTCCTTCCCTCACTAACACAATAGTACAGAGTATAGCTGGTAGTATGACTCAGCCTAATACTAGTACGTGTACTGTGTATGCTACACCTGTATCATCTTATCATAGACCAGATCTAGACTCTCTAGGGACGGTTGGACGAGGTGCCCGACCAAAGGATCGTCCAGAAAGACATGTTAATTTCCCTACTCCTCCATTACCCACTGGTCCTATCTCTCAGGAACAGTTTGAGAGGTTTGAATGCCTCATTATGTTGCAGACTGCACAAATAGAGGCTCAGAGGAAATTGAACGAAGAAGATTTCCAGAGAGAAAATGTTCGTCTGGGAAGACAACAGACTGATAGATCACAGGACACATTTAATGTGCAGAAAGCTGCATCCATGGTTCCTAAGTTTTTTGAAAGTGACTTAGACACCTATTTTGATGTGTTTGGGAACCAGGCACGTGCTATGAACTGGCCATGTAAGCACTGGGCTACCTTGTTGCACACAGCTTTGACAGGAAGAGCTCAAACTTGTACTGCTGCTTTACCATTTACCAAGTACATTAGTTATGACACTCTCAAGCAAACTATTCTAGAGACATATAACTTGTTACCTGTAAGTTATCAAAGTGCATTTCGTACGTTACAACAACGACCAGATCAAACTTGTGTAGAGTTTGCTCGTGAGAAAAAAGTTGTATTTGAGAGGTGGTGTAGGTCTGCCAAGTGTAACAACTACGACAGCCTTGTTCAGTTGTTACTACATGAAGAGTTTAACAACTGTATGTCTGCTGACACACAAGAATATCTGATCGATCATATTACCTCGGATATTCTGGAAACTGCAGCATTAGCAGACAATTACGAGATTTCTCACAAACTTATACGTAATAAAACACAAAGAAACAAGGTAACTAAAGATTGCCCTAGAAGTTGGCAACCTAAATCAGCTGCTCATTGCCAGCCTGATGTATCTGCTACTGTAACTTCTCATACCTTTACCAGGAAAACTCACAATCCTGAATCTGTCTCTGTGGCTAGACAGAAATCTGATATCGAGAAGAAGAAAGTTAAATGTACCTATTGTAACAGAAAAGGACATGCTAGAGAATATTGCTATAAGTTAGAAAGAGATACGAGAGAGAGTCGTGCGGCTGGCGCCCCCACTCAAGTCATATCCTCTTCTGAGCAACAAAGGCACCAAAATCCTAGTAATACCTCCTAGTAATACCTCCTAGTAATACGCAAACCAACGTACGAGCCACAGCCCGGCTGATCCGGAACTGACTTTAGGTGCTTGTTCAGTGCCAGCTTGAAGACTGCCAGGGGTCTGTTGGTAATCCCCCTTATGTGTGCTGGGAGGCAGTTGAACAGTCTCGGGCCCCTGACACTTATTGTATGGTCTCTTAACGTGCTAGTGACACCCCTGCTTTTCATTGGGGGGATGGTGCATCGTCTGCCAAGTCTTTTGCTTTCGTAGTGAGTGATTTTCGTGTGCAAGTTCGGTACTAGTCCCTCTAGGATTTTCCAGGTGTATATAATCATGTATCTCTCCCTCCTGCGTTCCAGGGAATACAGGTTTAGGAACCTCAAGCGCTCCCAATAATTGAGGTGTTTTATCTCCGTTATGCGCGCCGTGAAAGTTCTCTGTACATTTTCTAGGTCGGCAATTTCACATGCCTTGAAAGGTGCTGTTAGTGTGCAGCAATATTCCAGCCTAGATAGAACAAGTGACCTGAAGAGTGTCATCATGGGCTTGGCCTCCCTAGTTTTGAAGGTTCTCATTATCCATCCTGTCATTTTTCTAGCAGATGCGATTGATACAATGTTATGGTCCTTGAAGGTGAGATCCTCCGACATGATCACTCCCAGGTCTTTGACGTTGGTGTTTCGCTCTATTTTGTGTCCAGAATTTGTTTTGTACTCTGATGAAGATTTAATTTCCTCATGTTTACCATATCTGAGTAATTGAAATTTCTCATCGTTGAACTTCATATTGTTTTCTGCAGCCCACTGAAAGATTTGGTTGATGTCCGCCTGGAGCTTTGCAGTGTCTGCAATGGAAGACACTGTCATGCAGATTCGGGTGTCATCTGCAAAGGAAGACAAGGTGCTGTGGCTGACATCCTTGTCTATGTCGGATATAAGGATGAGGAACAAGATGGGAGCGAGTACTGTGCCTTGTGGAACAGAGCTTTTCACCGTAGCTGCCTCGGACTTTACTCTGTTGACGACTACTCTCTGTGTTCTGTTAGTGAGGAAATTATAGATCCATCGACCGACTTTTCCTGTTATTCCTTTAGCACGCATTTTGTGTGCTATTACGCCATGGTCACACTTGTCGAAGGCTTTTGCAAAGTCTGTATATATTACATCTGCATTCTTTTTGTCTTCTAGTGCATTTAGGACCTTGTCGTAGTGATCCAATAGTTGAGACAGACAGGAGCGACCTGTTCTAAACCCATGTTGCCCTGGGTTGTGTAACTGATGGGTTTCTAGATGGGTGGTGATCTTGCTTCTTAGGACCCTTTCAAAGATTTTTATGATATGGGATGTTAGTGCTATTGGTCTGTAGTTCTTTGCTGTTGCTTTACTGCCCCCTTTGTGGAGTGGGGCTATGTCTGTTGTTTTTAGTAACTGTGCGACGACCCCCGTGTCCATGCTCCCTCTCCATAGGATGGAAAAGGCTCGTGATAGGGGCTTCTTGCAGTTCTTGATGAACACAGAGTTCCATGAGTCTGGCCCTGGGGCAGAGTGCATGGGCATGTCATTTATCGCCTGTTCGAAGTCATTTGGCGTCAGGATAACATCGGATAGGCTTGTGTTAATCAAATTTTGTGGCTCTCTCATAAAAAATTCATTTTGATCTTCGACTCTCAGTCTGGTTAGCGGCTTGCTAAAAACTGAGTCATATTGGGACTTGAGTAGCTCACTCATTTCCTTGCTGTCATCTGTGTAGGACCCATCTTGTTTAAGTAGGGACCCAATACTGGACGTTGTTCTCGATTTTGATTTGGCATAGGAGAAGAAATACTTTGGGTTTCTTTCGATTTCATTTATGGCTTTTAGTTCTTCCCGCGATTCCTGACTCCTAAAGGATTCTTTTAGCTTAAGTTCGATGCTTGCTATTTCTCTGACCAGTGTCTCCCTGCGCATTTCTGATATATTGACCTCTTTTAGCCGCTCTGTTATTCTTTTCCGTCGCCTGTAAAGGGAGCGCCTGTCTCTTTCTATTTTACATCTACTCCTCCTTTTTCTTAGAGGGATAAGCCTTGTGCATACATCGAGTGCCACCGAGTTAATCTGTTCTAGGCATAAGTTTGGGTCTGTGTTGCTTAGTATATCTTCCCAGCTTATATCGGTTAGGACTTGGTTTACTTGGTCCCACTTTATGTTTTTGTTATTGAAGTTGAATTTGGTGAATGCTCCCTCGTGACTAGTCTCATTTTGTCGGTCTGGGGCTCCACGCATACATGTCTTAACCTCAATTATGTTGTGATCTGAGTATATTGTTTTTGATATGGTGACATTTCTTATCAGATCATCATTGTTAGTGAAGATGAGGTCTAGTGTATTCTCCAGTCTAGTAGGCTCTATTATTTGCTGGTTTAAATTGAATTTTGTGCAGAGATTTAAAAGCTCGTGTGAGTGTGAGTTTTCATCAGAGCTGCCTCCTGGTGTTATTACTGCAACAATATTATTTGCTATATTCCTCCATTTTAGGTGCCTTAAGTTGAAATCCCCCAGGAGCAAGATGTTGGGTGCAGGAGCTGGAAGATTTTCCAGACAGTGGTCAATTTTTAACAGCTGTTCCTGGAATTGCTGGGATGTTGCATCCGGAGGCTTGTAGACTACCACAATGACTAGGTTTTGGTTCTCGACCTTTACTGCTAAAACTTCCACTACGTCATTTGAGGCATTAAGCAGTTCTGTGCAAACAAGTGACTCTGCAATGTACAGGCCAACCCCCCCCTTTTGCCTGTTCACTCTGTCACATCTGTATAGGTTGTAACCTGGGATCCATATTTCGTTGTCCAAGTGATCCTTTATGTGGGTCTCAGTGAAAGCCGCAAACATTGCCTTTGCCTCTGCAAGCAGTCCACGGATGAAAGGTATTTTGTTGTTTATTGCTGGCTTTAGACCCTGTATATTTGCAAAGAAGAATGTTATCGGACTGGTGGTATTGTTGGTACTGGGGGGGGATTTTTTTTCCGGCATTAGTATCTGTATCTGTTGGTTTGGAGTGGAGGCCATCGACTGTGGTTCCACTCCAGGAATGACTGGATTTGGTGTACGATTTCTGCCATTTCCTGCCAGTTTTTTTTCCTTCCTGGCACTAAAAAACCTCTCCCTCTTGAGTGGCTGTGGCTACCCAGGTTTTCCCATGGCCTGGATGTTTTGTATCTTTTTGTCCCCTTTAGATGGTATGCCTGGCAATTTAAGTTATAGCACAGTCTTTCCTGTACTGAAGAGGTACACATTTCAGGGTGAAAAAGCTTACAGGAAGGGAGTTTGCATTTTCCTGTTGTCATATGGGCATGACATTTTCTAGGGTGGTCATAGTTGCATGTCCCATCTGTTTTTCCAGATTTCCCATGCCAGCAGATACCAAGTGCATAGTATGTGCACAGGCTTGGTTTCCGTTTGCCTTGGGTTTCTGTGACTGTATTCCCTGTTGGTGCATGTTTCCCTGTCTTATTCCTATCCTCCTTAGCACCAACAATGGAGCTCCCACCATTTGTTTTTGGTAATTTATCCTCACTATTGCTATTGGAGTCCTCTCGTTTGCTATTTCCTGCGGTATTTCTGGTTTGCAATATTGGTTTTATCTTATCTTTGACTACACTTGTTTCCCTACTATGGCTCCTGTCCTCTATGAGGTCATTTATATGTATTCCTTCCTGCGTATAATTCCCGACTACCTGGACAAAATCTCCAGCTTCACCATTTCTGTCTCCCAGGACAGCACCTCCAGCTTCACCATTACTGTCTCCCAGGACAGCACTATCAGCCCCACATTTACTGACTACCAGGACATCATCTCCAGCCTTACAGTTTGTGACTACATGGCCAGTATCAAGGGCAGTACCATTCAGCCCAGACTTTTTATGTTCCCATCTGTTGTAGAAAGCTTCCAGGTTTTCTATGAAAGCAGCTTTGATGTTATCCTCTTTTAATACCCTTGTGATTTTAGTCCACAGATTTTCCTCATTTGGGCATACCCAAAAACACTTCTCTGTTTTAATACTGCTTGTAGCTAGTTCTGGGATATCTGCACAAGGAGCGTGACACCAATTTCCACAAAAATGACAATTTATCCATGTGGAAGCCCGTTTGTTTGACTGACCACAGACTACACACAGCTTCATAATGATTTGAATGGTTGATTTACTGCAAGTCTACTAGCAACCTCTTGAATATTATATTAATAACCTTAAATGAAGCTCTAGCTATTTGTATTTCTGTTTCTAACTCTTTTTGTATATTGGACAGCTTACCGTCACGTTCCTGATTTTTAATGTTTGTGTTTATAAGGGCGCCTACAAACCCATCCGTTTACAGTCTGCTTTATTGTCCAACGAAACTGTTTGAAACCAGTCCCGGGTTCGGACCAGTCAAGGGTTCGGACCAGTCAAGGGTTCGGACCAGTCGATCTGCTCTGATCAGTGGGTCACTTATTTAAAACATACTGGTCGGTGATTTGAGCTAACACATGAAGGATCTACTGGAAATTATCTACCCGAGTAATATGTGATTTGACTGATACAAAAGTATAACTTGCGTGTTGAAGAGCCGGTGATATCTGGCAGCTCCTACAATGACGTACAGTCGACCTCTTTGTTTATCAATCGCTGTATCTGGCTTTTCTATTTTTGTTTTTCCGTCTCCACCACAATAAATGCTATATTATCACTATAGTTGACTGGTGCAAATTTTGGAGGAAGGACGCTTTTTCTGTAGTAATAATTGCTTCTCGTTGTGTATATTGCGACCGCTGGTAACTACAGGTTATATGAAATTCACAGTAACGTCTGGTATTTCAAGAAAAAGAAACTAATGAAAGTCACTCCACTCCACTAAGTACCATTATAATACTGGTTAGTTGCTACTACAACACTGTATTCTGCTATTCACTGGTATCACTAGATTATATGCGAGTACACTAGCAAGCCAGGAAGATTATTAAAAACAGCTGACCTGTGGTAAGTTTCTGGCGACTTCTGGCACCTGCCTCTATAGGCTTATCACTTCATTTACAAATTCACCTGTTTTCAAATGACACTTTAGCCTTTATCATCAATATACTAGGGAGCCACTGTAGTATACACTATACACTATGTATACTCAATGCTTTCAGGGAGACTTTCTTTCCTCTGACACAAAGTTCAATATTATTATTTTTTTTTTTCACACGGGAAACAGGCCTATGATTCCCCTCTGGCAGTAAACTCTGCTAGGTAATGCACACTAATTCTCCTTTTTTGACTCAGTATATAATGTTTTCCGCCCGAGATTGGTTCCAGGCGCTAGAGGGATGTATCGTATAGGATCTTTGACTACACTTGTTTCCCTACAATGGCTCCTGTCCCCTATGAGGTCATTTATATGTATTCCTTCCTGCGTATAATTCCCGACTACCTGGACAAAATCTCCAGCTTCACCATTACTGTCTCCCAGGACAGCATCTCCAGCTTCCCCATTACTGTCTCCCAGGACAGCATCTCCAGCTTCACCATTACTGTCTCCCAGGACAGCACCTCCAGCTTCACCATTACTGTCTCCCAGGACAGCACCTCCAGCTTCACCATTACTGTCTCCCAGGACAGCACTATCAGTCCCCCATTTACTGACTACCAGGACATCATCTCCAGCCTTACAGTTTCTGACTACATGGCCAGTATCAAGGGCAGTACCATTCAGCCCAGACTTTTTATGTTCCCATCTGTTGTAGAAAGCTTCCAGGTTTTCTATGAAAGCATCTTTGATGTTGACCTCTTTTAATACCCTTGTGATTTTAGTCCACAGATTTATCTCATTTGGGCATACCCAAAAACACTTCCCTGTTTTAATACTGCTTGTAGCTAGTTCTTGGATATCTGCACAAGGGGCGTGACACCAATTTCCACAAAAATGACAATTTATGCATGTGGAAGCCCGTTTGTTTGACTGACCACAGACTACACACAGCTTCATAATGATTTGAATGGTTGATTTACTGCAATTCTACTAGCAACCTCTTGAATATTCTATTAATAACCTGCTAGGTAGTGCACAACGAAACCGTTTGAAACCAGTCCAGGGTTCGGACCAGTCAAGGGTTCGGACCAGTCAAGGGTTTGGACCAGTCAAGGGTTCGGACCAGTCAAGGGTTCGGACCAGTCTATCTGATCTGATCAGTGGGTCACTTATTTAAACCATACTGGTCGGTGATTTGAGCTAACACATGAAGGATCTACTGGAAATTATCTACCCGAGTAATATGTGATTTGATTGATACAAAAGTATAACTTGCGTGTTGAAGAGCCGGTGACTGCTGGCAGCTCCTACAATGACGAACGGTCGAGCCTCCACCCTTGTTTATCAATCGCTGTATCTAGCTTCTCTATTTTTTTTTCCGTCTCCACCACAATAAATGCTATATTATCACTATAGTTGACTGGTGCAAATTTTGGAGGAAGGACGCTTTTTCTGTAGTAATAATTGCTTCTCGTTGTGTATATTGCGACCGCTGGTAACTACAGGTTATATGAAACTCACAGTAACGTCTGGTATTTCAAGAAAAAAGAAACTAATGAAAGTCACTCCACTCCACTAAGTTTCATTATAATACTGGTTAGTTGCTACTACAACACTGTATTCTGCTCTTCGCTGGTATCACTAGATTATATGCGAGTACACTAGCAGGCCAGGAAGATTATTAAAAACAGCTGACCTGTGGTAAGTTTCTGGCGACTTCTGGCACCTGCCTCTATAGGCTTATCACTTCATTTACAAATTCACCTGTTTTCAAATGACACTTTAGCCTTTATCATCAATATACTAGGGAGCCACTGTAGTATACACTATACACTATGTATACTCAATGCTTTCAGGGAGACTTTCTTTCCTCTGACACAAAGTTCAATTATTATTATTTTTTTCACACGGGACACAGGCCTATGATTCCCCTCTGGCAGTAAACTCTGCTAGGTAGTGCACACTAATTCTCCTTTTTTGACTCAGTATATAATGTTTTCCGCCCAAGATTGGTTCCAGGCGCTAGAGGGATGTATCGTATAGGATTGATGACACAAATTAAAGTTCTAGCACGTAAGAGCGACCGTGAAAACACCAGAAAACCGGGAGCACAACGAGGCACGCTGACACTGTCACGCTACACACTCATACCTCATTGTATATACACTGAGAAGTGTATGTTTCTCATTGTATATACACTGAGAGGTGTATGTTTCTCATTGTATATACACTGAGAGGTGTATGTTTCTCAGTGTATATACACTGAGAGGTGTTTGTTTCTCAGTGTATATACACTGAGAGGTGTATGTTCCTCAGTGTATAGCCGTGAGTTTAATCCCTATTTTAGGGATTAAGATAAAATTTGTTGGGATATTTTAACCGAGGAGGGTTAGCTACTCAGGATAACCAGGGGGCTGAGAGTATTACCCACCCAGGATAACTCAGGATAGAGTGGGTTACCCACCCAGGATAACCCAGGATAGAGTGGGTTACCCACCCAGGATAACCCAGGATAGAGTGGGTTACCGACCCGGGATAACCCTGGATAGGGTAGGTTATCACCCAGGATAACCCAGGATAACCCCAGATAGGGTGGGTTATCCACCCTGGATAACCCAGGATAGAATGGGTGACCCTCCCAGGATAACCCAGGATAGGGTGGGTTACCCACCCAGGGTAACCCAGGGTAAGGTGGGATTACCCACCGAGGATAACCCAGGATAACCTAGGATGCCACCCACACCAGTCTACTAACACCCAGAGCCAGGAGCTGAGTCTCGACCCCTGCAACAACAATTAGATGAGTACCCAGGTTCCCCCTTATATATTTAAAAAACAGTTTTCTATGAAGATTTTCTGAGTTACCAAAGAAAATGAAAACTTATTAGGACTAACTATAATAAACCATCGTCTAAACAAGTTCAGTCTGCCTATGTAAATTCAATCAAATTCATCCTAAAATAACCCAATAAAATCAATGTACTCTTCTTTTAATGGTTGTAGGGGTCGAGTCCCGGGTTAACTGGGGGTATCCCTGTTAATTTACACAATTAAGCATATACATATGAGGTTAAATATACAAAACGAGCACATCAGATCAATAAATCACTTAAGGACAATATGGCAGTAGAAGTATTTACCATCACAACACATTATTCATCGTTATTCCTTAATACTATGGCTGACACTGATATTATGGAGTGACCTGTTTCAGTCTTTTATACCTATGTAATAAAAGTCTGAACCCTAGTCACCTTCTGTGGGTAAAATGAAATAGATAATAATGTTTATTACTACCAGTACATGTACGAGGTATACAAGTACATGTACGAGGTATACAAGTACATGTACGAGGTATACAAGTACATGTACGAGGTATACAAGTACATGTACGAGGTATACAAGTACATGTACGAGGTATACAAGTACATGTACGAGGTATACAGACCATAGCTGACATCAGTGACATACTACTATATAGAAAGTCCCTTGTTATGCTGAGCATTTCCTGCAAATTAGGTAAATTTTGTCCCCAGGATGCTGTCCACACCAGTTTGCTAACACCCAGGTACCTATTTAACTGCTAGGTGAACATGAAGAGCAGGTGTCTTCAGGAAACACGTTCTTATATTTCCTCTCGTACCGGAGATCGAACCATGGACTTCAGTGTGTTAGCTGAGTGAGCTATCAACCCAGCTACGGGGCACCTATACACCCCAACAATGTTATATACACATCAAGTAAATGTGGGTTTATTTACAAACTTTTCAATGTGATTTCTATATGTCTTAATAAATGTTTACAATGGTCTACTCACAACCTTCCTGTCTACCCACAACCTTCCTGTCTACCCACAACCTTCCTGTCTACCCACAACCTTCCTGTCTACCCACAACCTTCCTGTCTACCCACAACCTCTCTTGCTGTCTACTCACAACCTTTCTTCCAGTCTACCCACATCCTTTCTTCCTGTCTACTCATACCAGTAAACCAGCTGCCGACAGAGAATTAAAAAAAAAACAAATCTTTCTGGGCGGAAATATGTCACCTTGAGGAAGAACAAGCGGGAGGCAGGAGCGAGGCGGCTTCTCTCAGTTTTCACTGGGACAGCCTGGAGTGTTGTCCTTCCTGCCCACTGCTCCATACTTCTGCTGCTGGAGACGTTCACTAATTCAGACGATTACTGCTTACGTTCTCGGTTCTCTGTAAGTGATATTGCCTGCTGAAGACGTTCTCTATTCGGGGGTGGAGACGTTCCCTCTTCGTTGGCGAAGAAGTTCACTGTTGGAGGCGTTCCCTGTTTGTTGGTGAAGGCATTCATAGCCGGAGACGTTCCCTGTTCTCTGGTAAAGACGTTCACCACTGAAAACGTCTGCGTTACCTCTTCACTAGAGACGCCTTCTTCCCAAAACGTTCGCTACTGGCGTTCCTTGTTCGCTGAGAAAGACTTGCTTCTCCAATATGGGAGTTAAGGGCTACCATCCCTATCTTAATTATCTTAACTCTTCCATCCCCCAGACGCTGTATGGCCCATACGGCTTTACTGCTTCTCATAATAATAATAAGTGTAGAAGGCAAATCTTGTATAGTTAAGTTATCTTGAAAGTAAATAAGTACCTGAAATAAATAGGTAGCTGCAGTAAATAGGTACCCACAGTAAACAGGTACCTGCAGTAAATAGGTGCCTGTGGTAAATAGGTATCTGAGTGTTATATGATGCATTCAGTGGAATTTTTCGTTCATGTGACAGAAGTCTCTCCTGATGCTGGTGGTAAGTATACAGCTTTTTCATATAACACGATATATACACCAAGAAGTATATTTCAGCCTTGATCTACTGAGAGTTACCTAGGTTATCCTAGGTTCTCTACACATATGCTGCTATGTATGATAATTCTATGTAACTGTATTTGTGTATACCTGAATAAACTTACTTACTTACTAGTAGGTATTAAAGTATTGGGATCCTTGACTGATTTCCATTGGGATCCTTGGATCCTAGTGAAGTCGATAGGCTTGAAAAAACCATTAATCATCATGCCATCGTAGTACCAGCACTGAACTACGACCCACGTTCATGTAAATCGGTTTCACTTAATATACATAATTTTTCTGTAGTGGTATGAGTAGTGGAGGCTTGAACCTCCGTCTGCTAATCACTAAACAGAGGAATTACACTTCCCAGTGTCTTTTCAACCAATTCCCTTACCACCAGTACTTTCTTCCATACAGGTCGAGAATGAGGGCTTTGGTTGCAGTACTTGTGATACTCCTGGTTGATGTCCTCATGGCAGACAAGTTGCCAGGTCACCAGCACACACACCATGACCACAGCGGGGAGAATCTATCTGGCCCTAACCAGCACACAGACTACCATCACAGCCATGATATTAGTGAAAATCTATCAGTTCGTGGCCACCACACAGACCACCATCACAACCACGACACCGTCGACAATTCACCATCTGACCAACACACAGATCATGACCAGGGCTACAAGGATATTGATGTCATTGATATCAGATCAAGCGTGAGTGAGATTCTCCAACCTCCTCCAGGTACATCACCCCCCTTAATCCCTCCACCACCTCTGGGTGCGCCTCCAGCTCCTGTCCCTACCTTCAGACCAGCCTCACGCAGCGAGGATTCAGTGTCCATCACCAACGGACTGTATAGCCTCCCTCAAAATCAAATTCCGGCCGTCAATGGTAAGTTTCACTACCGAAAACATTCTTATTGAAGGCTCGACACTCCGTCTGCAAATCCTGGAACAGAAACTGTATTCATTCAATCGGACATTCTCCATCTAGAGCCTAACTAATGTTTAATTTGACGTTACTAACTTAGCTAACTTTTAGTTAGTGGCTGGACTTAGAGGTTGCACACAAGAGCGGAAGAGGTGATGCTAGTTGCAGGAGCAAGCTTGTACTGCAACACTGTATAGTTTTACTCTCATATTTAGCTCTATGTAGAGCTTTATCACCTCATGTTTAGCTCTATGTAGAGCTTTAACACCTCATATTTAGCTCTATGTAGAGCTTTAACACCTCATGTTTAGCAGTGTAGAGCTTTAACACCTCATATTTAGCTCTATGTAGAGCTTTATCACCTCATGTTTAGCTCTATGTAGAGCTTTAACACCTCATATTTAGCTCTATGTAGAGCTTTAACACCTCATGTTTAGCTGTGTAGAGCTTTAACACCTCATGTTTAGCTGTGTAGAGCTTCATCACCTCATGTTTAGCAGTGTAGAGCTTCATCACCTCATGTTTAGCTGTGTAGAGCTTCATCAGCTCATGTTTAGCTGTGTAGAGCTTCATCACCTCATGTTTAGCTGTGTAGAGCTTCATCACCTCATGTTTAGCTGTGTAGAGCTTCATACCTCAAGTAGAGCTTCAACAGCTGTGTAGAGCTTTCACCTCATGTTTAGCAGTGTAGAGCTTCATCAGCTCACAGCTTCATCAGCTCATGTTTAGCTGTGTAGAGCTTCATCAGCTCATGTTTAGCTGTGTAGAGCTTCATCACCTCATGTTTAGCTGTGTAGAGCTTCATCAGCTCATGTTTAGCTGTGTAGAGCTTCATCAGCTCATGTTTAGCTGTGTAGAGCTTCATCAGCTCATGTTTAGCTGTGTAGAGCTTCATCAGCTCATGTTTAGCTGTGTAGAGCTTCATTAGAGCTTCATCACCTCATGTTTTTAGCTTCATCAGCTATGTTTAGCAGTTGTTTTCTAATTGGCCAGTAGGCCTGTTGCAGTGCTCCTTCTTTCTTATGTTCTTATGTAATTGTTGTTGCATATCTTGTGTCACAGGTCTGTACGATGTTCCCAGAGAAGAGACCATTCCCCAGACTCAGCAGGGGTCCTGCCAAGCCCAGACCCTTGTGGTCACCTCCAGAGACGTTGTGGTCTCAACTAGCCTGGTGTACTCTCAGGTCAGTGTGCTCGACCCCCCTTCCCTGTGGTACAGACCCTTGTGGTCACCTCCAGAGACGTTGTGGTCTCAACTAGCGTGGTGTACTCTCAGGTCAGTGTGCTCGACCCCCCTTCCCTGTGGTACAGACCCTTGTGGTCACCTCCAGAGACGTTGTGGTCTCAACTAGCCTGGTGTACTCTCAGGTCAGTGTGCTCGACCCCCCTTCCCTGTGGTACAGACCCTTGTGGTCACCTCCAGAGACGTTGTGGTCTCAACTAGCCTGGTGTACTCTCAGGTCAGTGTGCTCGACCCCCCTTCCCTGTGGTACAGACCCTTGTGGTCACCTCCAGAGACGTTGTGGTCTCAACTAGCCTGGTGTACTCTCAGGTCAGTGTGCTCGACCCCCCTTCCCTGTGGTACAGACCCTTGTGGTCACCTCCAGAGACGTTGTGGTCTCAACTAGCTTGGTGTACTCTCAGGTCAGTGTGCTCGACCCCCCTTCCCTGTGGTACAGACCCTTGTGGTCACCTCCAGAGACGTTGTGGTCTCAACTAGCCTGGTGTACTCTCAGGTCAGTGTGCTCGACCCCCCTTCCCTGTGGTACAGACCCTTGTGGTCACCTCCAGAGACGTTGTGGTCTCAACTAGCTTGGTGTACTCTCAGGTCAGTGTGCTCGACCCCCCTTCCCTGTGGTACAGACCCTTGTGGTCACCTCCAGAGACGTTGTGGTCTCAACTAGCCTGGTGTACTCTCAGGTCAGTGTGCTCGACCCCCCTTCCCTGTGGTACTTTTATGTCAGTGTAAAATGAGAAGACAAGGATAATGGCTGTTCTTACTATATTCTTGTCACTGGGGAGCGTTAAATCCACAAGGGAGAGGTAAATCAGGATTAAGCCAAAGGTCAGAGTAACCCCGGTTACTTTGAGAAGAGACACACATACACTGCGTTGACACCCTTCTAATTCTAGTATCTTATCTATTTCAATATCTATTCCATATTCCTAATGTAACTTCTATATCTATTCCAACTCCTAGTATTATCTAATACGGTTTAGGTCATCACATAACTAAGACCCACGACCGGAAACACCCTTGTGTGGCCTGACGAGCAACACACCATACCTAGTACGGGCCATTAATGGCCCATCTAGTAAATGTTAGATCCTGTGTTCTAGGTTCCTACATTTTGAAAAAAAAATTTCTGATAAATTTATATACAACAATAAATTTATTTTTAACTAATTTATTGTTAACAAAACAGGTGATTACAATACAGATTTGTTTTTATGGTATGTGTGTGCTTAATTATCTCTGATTAGAATAATTAATTATAATGGTTATGTTATTGTTATAATTACAGAGCTATAATCGATGTTGGCCCATACTGGGCAGGTCCTTCACAAATCCAACCCACTGGCAAAATATTTGCCCAACCCACTTCAACAACCCCTTCAACATCATTACCTATACTCTCATTGTACCAAAATAACTTCATTGTCCCCAGGTGGTGGTACCGACCACTGTGGTCCAGAGGGTCACCTCCACCAGGGTGCAACACCAGACCTCTTATGTGACGGTCCGAGGACCTGTTCAGGTGAGTCAGACTTATACAAGTGGTGAATATATTATCCTTACTCATGTGACCTAATCTGTGACCCAGTTAGTCTGTTGCACTGAGATAAAACATCCCAGAAATAGACCTATTTCTAATCTGTTGAGGTAAAACACCCCAGGAGTAGGCCTATTTCCTGTATCCAGGTAAAAAACCTCAGCAGTAGGCCTGTTTTCTGTTACTCTTCCACGAATTAATATACACAGAGAGAGACACATGTCTCAGTATATATAAGCTGAGAGATTGATCACTATCTTAGGTATGAAAGTATTCTTGACTGGTAGTAGAGAGATAACATGCAGTCTTAAGTGACTCTAGTCTAGCAGATAGTCTTTAAAAAAGTCTGATGTTATAGGTGGTGACCTCGCGTGTGACAGAAGTGCAGTACATTACTGTGACCAGGACCAACCCAATACTTCAGACTGTCACCAGTATAGCTACGCAGTACCAGCCTAGGTATATTACCAGTACACAGATCCAGTATGTGCCCAACACCGCCTGCCCCGCTGCTGCTGCTGCCCAGAGTTCAGGGTACTCATACCCTGAACCAGATGCGCCTAGTTCAGGATACTCATACCCAAAACCAAAGGACAATGGAACACCAGCAGGTAGTATCCTGCCCACCACCTCCTATAACAGAGGAGTTGCCAGACCAGCAACGAGCGATACTGGGCTAGTGAGACCAGCACCGGACTCCAGCGGGCTAGTGAGACCAGCACCGGACTCCAGCGGGCTAGTGAGACCAGCACCGGACTCCAGTGGGCTAGTAAGACCAGCACCGGACTTTAGAGGGCTAGTGAGACCAGCACCGGACTCCAGCGGGCTAGTGAGACCAGCACCGGACTCCAGTGGGCTAGTAAGACCAGCACCGGACTTTAGCGGGCTAGTGAGACCAGCACCGGACTCCAGCGGGCTAGTAAGACCAGCACCTGACTTTAGCGGGCTAGTGAGACCAGCATCTGACACCAGCGGGCTAGTGAGACCAGCACCAGACTACCATTCCAACTCATTCGGCTACCACGGACCTTTCTTCGGCCCCTTCTACGCTAGACCAGCAGTATATCCCCAACAGAGCAGGTTGAAGAGCATTTTAAGCAAGTTGGGCTTATAAGGCTCCAGATTAATGCTACTGAGACCTTTGTAATGAAGGTACTTTGCAGTACCGCTCACAGGATGACCTGTGAGTCCTCAGTAAACTAGCCACTCCGGACACAACCTGACTGAACACATATCTTAATATAAGACAGGATAATTTCATTAATTGTATACTGAGTACGAGGGATCGAAACGGTGTCTGGTTCGTGTGCAAGCTTACACACCTGTCATACAACTGTCACACACCTGTCATACAACTGTCACACATCTGTCACACACCTGTCATACAACTGTCACACACCTGTCATACAACTGTCATACAACTGTCACACACCTGTCATACAACTGTCACACACCTGTCATACACCTGCCACATCTGTCATACACCTGTCATACAACTGTCACACACCTGTCATACACCTGTCACACACCTGTCACACACCTGTCACACACCTGTCACACACCTGCCACACACCTGTCGTACACCTGTCACACACCTGTCACACACCTGTCATATACCTGTCACACACCTGTCATATACCTGTCACACACCTGTCATACACCTGTCACACACCTGTCATACACCTGTCACACACCTGTCATACACCTGTCACACACCTGTCATATACCTGTCATATACCTGTCATACACCTGTCACACACCTGTGACTGATGCTCTGGGTTATTCTACCCCTGGTGACTTGATTAACCAGGCTGTTGATGGTTGGCTCCAGTAGACCTACATACCGTGTGTGGATATTAGTAAACATAGTCTAATAAACCCAAGATTCACAGGTTTATAAACCCAAGGTTTACAGGTTTATAAACCCAAGATTGACAGGTTTATAAACCCAAGATTGACAGGTATATAAGCCCAAGATTCACAGGTTTATAAACCCAAGATTCACAGGTTTATAAACCCAAGATTCAAAGGTTTATAAACCCAAGATTCACAGGTTTATAAACCCAAGATTCACAGGTTTATAAACCCAAGATTCACAGGTTTATAAACCCAAGATTCACAGGTTTATAAACATAAGATTCACAGGTTTATAAGCCCAAGATTCACAGGTTTATAAACCCAAGATTGACAGGTTTATAAACCCAAGATTGACAGGTATATAAGCCCAAGATTCACAGGTTTATAAGCCCAAGATTCACAGGTTTATAAACCCAAGATTCACAGGTTTATAAACCCAAGATTCAAAGGTTTATAAACCCAAGATTCACAGGTTTATAAACCCAAGATTCACAGGTTTATAAACCCAAGATTCACAGGTTTATAAACCCAAGATTCACAGGTTTATAAACATAAGATTCACAGGTTTATAAGCCCAAGATTCACAGGTTTATAAACCCAAGATTCACAGGTTTATAAACCTAAGATTCACAGGTTTATAAACCCAAAATTCACAGGTTTATAAACCCAAGATTCACAGGTTTATAAACCCAAGATTTACAGGTTTATAAACCCAAGATTCACAGGTTTATAAACCCAAGACTCACAGGTTTATAAACCCAAGATTTACAGGTTTATAAACCCAAGATTCACAGGTTTATAAACCCAAGACTCACAGGTTTATAAACCCAAGATTTACAGGTTTATAAACCCAAGATTCACAGGATTATAAACCCAAGACTCACAGGTTTATAAACCCAAGATTCACAGGTTTATAAACCCAAGATTCACAGGTTTATAAACCCAAGATTCACAGGTTTATAAACCCAAGATTCACAGGTTTATAAACATAAGATTCACAGGTTTATAAGCCCAAGATTCACAGGTTTATAAACCCAAGATTCACAGGTTTATAAACCTAAGATTCACAGGTTTATAAACCCAAAATTCACAGGTTTATAAACCCAAGATTCACAGGTTTATAAACCCAAGATTTACAGGTTTATAAACCCAAGATTCACAGGTTTATAAACCCAAGACTCACAGGTTTATAAACCCAAGATTTACAGGTTTATAAACCCAAGATTCACAGGTTTATAAACCCAAGACTCACAGGTTTATAAACCCAAGATTTACAGGTTTATAAACCCAAGATTCACAGGATTATAAACCCAAGACTCACAGGTTTATAAACCCAAGATTCACAGGTTTATAAACCCAAGATTCACAGGTTTATAAACCCAAGTTTTACAGGTTTAAAATGACTTAAATAACTTATAAATAAAGTTTATATGGTTTTAATATGAGTTTTATTTTCCGGATCAACAAGAAGGTTTAAAAATAAAACAGAGGCAGGTCCAGTTCCTTGGATCAAGAACCCTTCATCGAGAGGGGGCGGGCGGCCCTTAGTACAAGAGTACAGAAGAGAAGGGGGCCACAGGTGGAGTATCTTGTTCCGAGGAACCGGAACTACTTCTCCCCTTCCTTGGATCAAACCTTAGACCCTCTTGTTTCCAAGTGCTCTGACTTTTACGGGTTTAAGAACATAAGAACATAAGAAAGGAGGAACACTGCAGCAGGCCTGTTGGCCCATACTAGGCAGGTCCTTTACAATTCATCCCACTAACAAACATTTGAACATTAAAATGGTATAAAATACCGACAGGTTGTTAGGTAAGACACATATGCAACAGTTAGGTATCTTTATTTCGAAACGTTTCGCCTACACAGTAGGCTTCTTCAGTCGAGTACATAAAAGTTGATACATAAAAGTACATAAAAGTCGACTGAAGAAGCCTACTGTGTAGGCGAAACGTTTCGAAATAAAGATACCTAACTGTTGCATATGTGTCTTACCTAACAACCTGTCGGTATTTCATACCATTTTAATGTTCAATCTGTCTGACACTGCAACACAAGGGTATCTTGGTACAGACCTACAATCAACTTTCGACAACCTCTACTAGTGAGAACGGCTGGATTTGAGAGGGACCTGTCCTCCCAACATCTGAGTTTTTACCTCTCCTAGTGACCTACGTCTCACCTCTTGGCGCTATATAACGCTCGATCCTGTCACTTCATCTCTATATTGTTTCATACTATGGAACAATGCTCTTCTCCAGACTGAGGGACTGACCACCTCAAAACTTTAAGGGTGATGGACTGATTACATCGTCTTCAAGTATCTTCTGCTTCTATCAACTTTTATGTACTCGACTGAAGAAGCCTACTGTGTAGGCGAAACGTTTCGAAATAAAGATACCTAACTGTTGCATATGTGTCTTACCTAACAACAAACATTTGACCAACCCAATTTTCAATGCCACCCAAGAAATAAGCTCTGATGTGAAAGTCCCACTCAAATCCAACCCCTCCCACTCATGTACTTATCCAACCTAAATTTGAAACTACCCAAAGTCCTAGCCTCAATAACCCAACTAGGTAGACTGTTCCACTCATCAACTACCCTATTTCCAAACCAATACTTTCCTATGTCCTTTCTAAATCTAAACTTATCTAATTTAAATCCATTACTGCAGGTTCTCTCTTGGAGAGATATCCTCAAGACCTTGTTAATATCCCCTTTATTAATACCTATCTTCCACTTATACACTTCGATCAGGTCTCCCCTCATTCTTCGTCTAACAAGTGAATGTAACTTAAGAGTCTTCAATCTTTCTTCATAAGGAAGATTTCTAATGCTATGTATTAATTTAGTCATCCTACGCTGAATGTTTTCTAACGAATTTATGTCCATTCTGTAATATGGAGACCAGAATTGAGCTGCATAATCTAGGTGAGGCCTTACTAATGATGTATAAAGCTGCAGTATGACCTCTGGACTTCTGTTGCTTACACTTCTTGATATAAATCCCAGTAATCTATTTGCCTTATTACGTACGCTTAGGCATTGCTGACTTGGTTTAAGGTTGCTGCTTACCATAACCCCCAAGTCCTTTTCGCAATCTGTATGGCAAAGTTCTACATTATTTAACTTATAAGTGCTAGGGTTATGGACACTCCCGAGCTTCAGAACCTTGCATTTATCTACATTGAACTGCATCTGCCACTTTTCTGACCAAGAGTAGAGTTTGTCTAAATCCTCCTGAAGTTCCATAACATCTACGTTTGAATCAATTATCCTACCTATCTTCGTGTCATCGGCGAATTTGCTCATATCACTAGTAATTCCTTCATCAAGATCATTGATATATATTATAAACAACAACGGGCCCAAGACCGATCCCTGTGGAACGCCACTTGTTACTGATCCCCACTCGGATTTAACCCCATTTATGGACACTCTCTGCTTCCTGTCTGTGAACCATGACTCGATCCACGAGAGCACCCTTCCCCCAATGCCATGAGCTGCTACTTTCTTCAACAGTCTATGGTGCGGAACTCTATCAAATGCCTTACTAAAATCTAAGTAAACAATATCAAATTCTTTATCGTGGTCAACAGCCTCAAAAGCTTTACTGAAGAAAGTTAATAAATTAGTTAGACAAGACCGGCCTCTTGTGAATCCATGCTGAGTATCATTAATCAAGCTATGCTTATCGAGATGGCTTCTTATAATCTGAGCTATAATTGACTCTAGTAATTTGCCAACAATTGAGGTCAGGCTTATTGGGCGGTAATTTGACGGTAACGACTTGTCCCCTGTTTTAAAAATAGGAATTACATTAGCCATCTTCCACATATCAGACACTACACCTGTTTGAAGAGATAAATTAAAAATATTAGTTAATGGTTCACAGACTTCCATTTTGCATTCCTTTAGAACCCTTGAATAAACCTCATCAGGACCCGGTGACTTATTTTGCTTCAGTCTGTCTATCTGCTTCACAACCATTTCACTAGTGACTGTGATGTTACATAATTTATCTTCTTCTGGCCCACTATAAAAATTAATTACCGGAATATTATTAGTGTCTAAACCATACCCCCGGCCGGGATTGAACCCGTGGTCAGAGAGTCTCAAAACTCCAGCCCGTCGCGTTAGCCACTAGACCAGCTAGCCACAATAAGATTCATCCAACTAGGTATATTTCTACACCATAGGAAGGTTAGCACAGGCACCTCTGTGACCACAAATGCAAGTTTTTACAGACGAATCTCCAGCTAGCGTGGCTGTGACGAACTCTAGCTCAAGTCCCTTCACTGCTGTCAACGATTTCTAGAGTCATGTTGACGGCAGTGAAGGGACTTGAGCTAGAGTTCGTCACGGCCACGCTAGCTGGAGATTCGTCTGTAAAAACTTGCATTTGTGGTCACAGTGGTGCCTGTGCTAACCTTCCTATGGTGTAGAAATATACCTAGTTGGATGAATCTTATTGTGGCTAGCTGGTCTAGTGGCTAACGCGACGGTCTGGAGTTTTGAGACTCTCTGACCGCGGGTTCAATCCCGGCCGGGGGTATGGTTTATTTGCAATCGTGTCATTACGATTTCTTGAGTCATTATTAGTGTCTTCCTGTGTAAAAACCGAGAGAAAATAATTATTTAAAATCGAGCACATTTCATTCTCTTTGTCAGTAAGATGCCCATAGTTATTTTTAAGGGGACCTATCTTATCTCTGACTTTTGTTCTATATACCTGGAAAAAAACTTTTTGGGTTAGTTTTAGAATCCCTAGCAACTTTAATTTCATAGTCCCTTTTAGCTTTTCTTATCCCCTTTTTAATGTCCCTCTTAATGTCAATATACTGATTCATAAGATGACCCTCGCCTCTTTTGATACGCCTATAAATTCCTTTCTCATGCCCTAGTAGATATTTAAGCCTATTATTCATCCATTTTGGGTCATTTCTATTTGATCTAATTTCTTTATAAGGGATAAATGTTCTTTGAGCAGCATGTATTGTGTTCAGAAAACTGTCATACTGATAGCTCTCTTCGTTACCCCAGTCAACAGATGATAAGTGTTCTCTAAGCCCATCGTAATCTGCTAAGCGAAAATCTGGGACTGTTACTGAGTTATCGCTACTATCGTACTTCCATTCAATTCTAAATGTAATTGATTTGTGGTCGCTAGCACCCAGTTCCTCTGAAACTTCTAAATTATTAACAAGGGATTCATTGTTTGCCATAACTAAGTCAAGCAGGTTATTTCCCCTTGTAGGTTCTGTCACAAACTGCTTCAAAAAACAATCCTGAACTACTTCTAAGAAGTCGTATGATTCTAAATTCCCAGTCAAGAAATTCCAATCAATATGACTAAAGTTAAAGTCTCCTAGAATTACTACATTATCGTGCCTTGTGGCCCTAACAATTTCCTCCCATAGTAGTCTCCCTTGGTCCCTACCTAACTTTGGGGGACGGTATATCACTCCTAAAATTAACTTTTCATGCCCCTCTGAAAATTCTATCCAAACAGACTCTGTATGTGTTACTTCAGACTTAATACCCGTTTTTATGCAACAGTTCAAGCGATCTCGGACATAGCTCTTCCCAATGAATAATAACAATAAATATTAATAATTATATTATTATTATTATTATTATTATTATTATTATTATTATTATTATTATTAAATGAAAAGCAGTGTGGCCTTGTAGGCCAGGGCTGTCCCTCAGGGCTACAAGAGATCATCTAGCCCTCAGGGCTAGAAGAGACCAGGTCTATGTCTCAGGGCTGCTGGTCGGCTGGCTGCTAGCCCTCAGGGCTAGAAGAGACCAGGTCTATGTCTCAGGGCTGCTGGTCGGCTGGCTGCTAGCCCTCAGGGCTAGAAGAGACCAGGTCTATGTCTCAGGGCTGCTGGTCGGCTGGCTGCTAGCCCTCAGGGCTAGAAGTGAAAGTTAAGAGTCTCAGGGATGATCCACTCTGGCTAGGACACAGCAACTATCTTGATGGAACGGGAGGTGGAATAGGCCAAAATCCAGACTGTGGTGGATAGATGGGGCAGAGGATTGACATGATAGACGGGGGGAGGGATAACAGGATAGATGGAGAGAGGGATGGCAGGATACACTGGGATAGAGGTGACAGGATAGATGGGGAGAGAGATGGTAGGATACACGGGGAGAGGGGTGACAAGATACACGGGAGCATATGAATACACAAGAGGCCCAGGAGCTAGATCCCAAAAGGGATAACAGGAATACATCTACATTCGTATTTACAATATATATTTCATTTATTACAAGCAAATTTAATGCATTTGCTTAGAACGTTCAGGATCTCTCTTTTATAACATAATACCTTGACATATCACACAGGTTATTATGCTCTCTATATTTATATTTATAAATAAATGGACAATGAATCACATAGTGTTCATGGTAGTGATTATAATGTTGATCACATACCTTGTGCATTTAGTCTGATCATCATATATGCGTCTGCCTAACCTTCAGAAGCACTTGTAACCAAGCCTAAGCCTGGTTACCACATCATCAGACTGTCAGAAGTACTTGTAATCAAGCCTAACCCTGGTTACCACAACATGAGTCAGTTCACATTGTAAGTTTTTCCAATATTCTCTATGTTCATGTTACCATAGCGAGTTATAGATCAACTCAGGCTTCTAAATGTATTCCTGTGACATTTAGATCCACTATTTACTCCTCTCAAGAAATATTTGACAGACAGATCCCGGCTTATATTCAGCCTCTTCCTTCCTTGGTTAATTTATCAACTTTAGAACGTAGGAGTAATTCAGTGAGTAATGGAAAATATATTAATTACGTTCTTTCTATTTTTTAATATCTATCTACTCTAATTTAATGTTTATGTCTGCCTAAACATGGTTGTTGGGGACCTTAACTAGGGCGGTCCTTAACTAGGGCGGTCCTTAACTAGGGCGGTCGTTAACTAGGGCGGTCGTTAACTAGGGCGGTCGTTAACTAGGGCGGTCCTTAACTAGGGCGGTCCTTAACTAGGGCGGTCCTTAACTACGGCGGTCCTTAACTAGGGCGGTCCTTAACTAGGGCGGTCCTTAACTAGGGCGGTCGTTAACTAGGGCGGTCGTTAACTAGGGCGGTCGTTAACTAGGGCGGTCGTTAACTAGGGCGGTGGTAACAAAGAAAGATGCAGCCCTGCCAGTAGACTCCTGCTTAGATCCGTCAGTGGATATAATTTGTAATATGTTATTATTAACGAAGTGGTGGGCAGTTAGTGGTGGAGGCTCGAGCCTCCGTCCTCTAGTAGCTAGAAGTTGTAGCCGTAACCCAGAGGTTTAAGGGAACTGCTACCCACTCCCCTACTACCAGCTCCACTACCACCAACAACTACTATTCCACCACCACTACCACCACCTCCCCTACTACCAGCTCCACTACCACCAACAACTACTATTCCACCACCACCACTACCACCACTAATAACCCTACCACCGGTTGCAGGAACAACACTGTGAAGTACTGCCCCACGACCACCATAACCACCACTGCTACCACCACTACCACCACTGTTACCACCACTACCACCACTGCTACCACCACTACCACCAACACCACAAGGGAGTGTTACAGTCCTGGTAACGGTCACATATTGTCCCTGGTTCTGGGTGACAGTTCTGGTCTCAGTAATTGGGAAGTGTGTTGTTAAAGTCTGGGTAAAGTATCTGGGCTCCTGTACGGTCCGAACCACTTGGTCTCGGACCGTCTGTGTCTGGACCGCTGTTTGTACCACCGTCCGGGTCTGGAAAACTGTCTTAAAGACAGTCTGGAACACCGTCTGTACCTGAGAAGAAAACAGACAGTCTGTGTAATAGTTACATTGTGGCAACACCAGTAGTGTTCAGATGTTACTCTCTCTCTCTCTCTCTCTCTCTCTCTCTCTCTCTCTCTCTCTTCTTCTTCTTCTTCTTCTTCTTCTTCTTCTTCTTCTTCTTACCTGGTTATTCAGTTGGGTCCTAGTAATGACCTGGAGCCTGGTGGTGGTGGAGACCTGGTACCTTGTAGAGAAGGCTGTTTCGGTGACCTGTTGTACCTGAGTCTGTGTTAGGTACTCTGTGTCTGTTATGATCTTTGCCTTGGTCACATAGTTTGTCTCCGTCAGTAGCTGTGGAAGAAACATGGAAAGAGGCATTAAAACCCATGTGACAATACAATACGTGAGTTATATTTCCACACTGCCAGCCATAGGGTCTCGACACACCATTCTTGCGACTTGATTTCCAGTCTCTGGCTTGCCTGTCCCTGGCTTACCTGTCAGCATAGTTGCTGATCCCTGTATTCCCAGTATTATATAGCATAGCATATTAGTATCATCCCTGTGCTTTAGACACGAGATCCCTCGTAGGCCTGGCTTTGTGTGACGTCATGGGGATACACATGGGCAGTGATCCCCCTGTCCCTCTCTCACTCGGCGGCAGACCATCAAGGCGTAGACAGGCTAGGCACTGGGCCCCATCTCTCATCTCAGTCTGACAATACATTTACCATCCTACAAGTGTGTCTACTTTCTACCTACGATATCTCCATTCAAGAACCCTTACGACATACCTGGCCCTGGCTTACCTGGCCCTGGCTTACCTGGCCCTGGCTTACCTGGCCCTGGCTTACCTGGCCCTGGTTTACCTGCCCCTGGCTTACCTCCGTCTGTGTCTGGATGATAGGAGGGACCACGGAAGTGACCACTTCCCTCTGTACCACAGTGGTTGGGTAGATTCTGGTCTCTGTAATGTCCCTGAAGACAGTAGTAGGGATGGCTCGAGTCCTGGTACTGATGACGGTAGTAGGTACTAGACGGGTAGCTGTCACTACAGACACTTTGAGATGACAGGCATCTCCTCCTCCTGCTCCTCCTACTCCTGCTCCTACTCCTCCTCCTGTTCCTCCATTGAATCCTACGCCAGGAGTCACAAAGAGACCTCTGAGATTTTCATTAAAGCCCTGAACCTGCAAAAGGTATTAAATTTTAGGTTAATATATCCAAAATCCTGCTCCCGGGTTAATAGATCCAGGATCATCGCTCTTGCATCCCGGTTACCATTGTAAAGACCATTTGCAATTTTAGTTTTTTCACGAAAGAAGTTGAATATTAAATCATTTACATTTATAGACCCAAAGAAAAGCTAAAAATAATATTAATTGATAGATTTTATTACATATTGGACTGGCAGAGATATGTATAGATGCTATAACTTTAGTATAAATTGTTTAAAATAGTTAAACAGAGATCTGATACTGTATTAATCAAGCTTGTAACAAAAGAGCATCACTAACATTGGAGAAGCCAAAGTTGTGGCCCAGATTCCCTCCTTGTGCGATACTGTGACCATACGTGGCGGCCCCTTGACCGGCTCCACCTCCAACAATGATGCTAACAGCCTTATTTAAGCCTCCTGGATCAATGATACCTCCTGACTGGCTTGATCCTCCGCCATATATGACAGACAGTCCTGGTTTCAATCCCTGGCCACCAACATTGCTGTAACTATGACTGGAGGCTCTATACACCAGCAACATCACTACCATCACTAACGTCATCTCCCACCAACACATTCTTCGTCTCAACTCTGAAATATATTTTACGAGTGTAAAGTAGGTTAATGAAGGTGTCTTAATATACACATACAAACATATTTTTCACACAATGGCTGTCTTCCATCCAGCTAGAGTGACTCAAAAGAAAAGAAACCTGTTACCAATACTCATTTAATAACCGTCTTGCCTGTTGTGTGAGCAATTATATATATATATATATATATATATATATATATATATATATATATATATATATATATATATATATATATATATATATATATATATATATACATATATATATATATATACAGGAAGAGAGAGACGGAGGCCATTACATAATCAGAGTACCTGGTTCCCTGGTTCAGATACCTGTAAACCTGTAAACTATATGACCGTAGTACCTGCAGAGGTCCTTTCTTGGGACTAAAGTCCCTGTAAGTTTCTTTTCTTGGAAGACGTTGGACACCTGCCCAAAATACCTGTTAATTTACACGGCAGAAGAAAACATCTTCCCTAATAACTACAGAGGGATTTAATCAGCTTTCTCCCGCCTTGGTCAGTGGGTTACTGCTAGCTGCAAAGATTTTGATCCAGTGAATTTGAGCTACTTCGCCCTGGGATCAAACTTGAGTGCATCCCATTCTTTCCGTCTCACGAGCACGCAAGATGACAGGTAAATCTCACGAACTTCCACTAACGTTCAGTGTGCAGTTACCTTTAGTGTGTGTACAAATGACGGTGGTTCCCATTAGGGCCAACAGGAACGCCGCCTCCACCACAGATTTCATTCAGACCTTCAAACCAAAACTGGTTTTCTCTATCCACCTGACTACGACTGCTCTCTCTCTCTCCCTCTCTCTCTCTCTCTCTCCCTCTCTCTCTCTCTCTCTCTCTCTCTCTCTCTCTCTCTCTCTCTCTCTCTCTCTCTCTCTCTCTCTCTCTCTCTCTCTCTCTCTCTCTCTCTCTAAGAAGATGCAACAGTGAAGCAACGATATATGTTAGACAATCATTATATAACTTAAGGGGCCAAAGATTAGGTTAGATTTAGATATTGCCTCAAGGAAGCGAGCTTATTGGTCTGTGAGTGGACATAACATCATAATGACAGTACTGGACAGTGTCACTCGCACTGTGAGTGGACACAACACCATAATGACAGTACTGGACAGTGTCACTCGCACTGTGAGTGGACATAACACCATAATGACAGTACTGGACAGTGTCACTCGCACTGTGAGTGGACATAACACCATAATGACAGTACTGGACAGTGTCACTCGCACTGTGAGTGGACACAACACCATAATGACAGTACTGGACAGTGTCACTCGCACTGTGAGTGGACATAACATCATAATGACAGTACTGGACAGTGTCACTCGCACTGTGAGTGGACACAACACCATAATGACAGTACTGGACAGTGTCACTCGCACTGTGAGTGGACATAACACCATAATGACAGTACTGGACAGTGTCACTCGCACTGTGAGTGGACATAACACCATAATGACAGTACTAGTGTCACTCGCACTGTGAGTGGACATAACACCATAATGACAGTACTGGACAGTGTCACTCGCACTGTGAGTGGACATAACACCATAATGACAGTACTGGACAGTGTCACTCGACTGTGAGTGGACATAACACCATAATGACAGTACTGGACAGTGTCACTCGACTGTGAGTGGACATAACACCATAATGACAGTATTGGACAGTGTCACTCGCACTGTGAGTGGACATAACACCATAATGACAGTATTGGACAGTGTCACTCGCACTGTGAGTGGACATAACACCATAATGACAGTATTGGACAGTGTCACTCGCACTGTGAGTGGACATAACACCATAATGACAGTACTGGACAGTGTCACTCGCACTGTGAGTGGACATAACACTATAATGACAGTACTGGACAGTGTCACTCGCACTGTGAGTGGACATAACACCATAATGACAGTACTGGACAGTGTCACTCGCACTGTGAGTGGACACAACACCATAATGACAGTACTGGACAGTGTCACTCGCACTGTGAGTGGACATAACACCATAATGACAGTACTGGACAGTGTCACTCGCACTGTGAGTGGACATAACACCATAATGACAGTACTGGACAGTGTCACTCGCACTGTGAGTGGACATAACACCATAATGACAGTATTGGACAGTGTCACTCGCACTGTGAGTGGACATAACACCATAATGACAGTACTGGACAGTGTCACTCGCACTGTGAGTGGACATAACACTATAATGACAGTACTGGACAGTGTCACTCGCACTGTGAGTGGACATAACACCATAATGACAGTACTGGACAGTGTCACTCGCACTGTGAGTGGACATAACACCATAATGACAGTACTGGACAGTGTCACTCGCACTGTGAGTGGACATAACACCATAATGACAGTACTGGACAGTGTCACTCGCACTGTGAGTGGACATAACACCATAATGACAGTACTGGACAGTGTCACTCGCACTGTGAGTGGACATAACACCATAATGACAGTACTGGACAGTGTCACTCGTACTGTGAGTGGACATAACACCATAATGACAGTACTGGACAGTGTCACTCGTACTGTGAGTGGACATAACACCATAATGACAGTACTGGACAGTGTCACTCGTACTGTGAGTGGACACAACACCATAATGACAGTACTGGACAGTGTCACTCGTACTGTGAGTGGACATAACACCATAATGACAGTACTGGACAGTGTCACTCGTACTGTGAGTGGACATAACAATTCGACAGAGCTGATAGTCCAGGATAAGGCAAGGTAAGCCAGGTAAGCCAGGTAAGCCAGGTAGTGTGGCTTATTTCTCTTTGAAGTCCTGATATCCTCCCCAGGATGTGACCCACAACAGTGGGTCACATCCTGGTTCCTATTTACTGCCTTTGTTAGTATTTTTTGCTAATTAGCAGAAGAATTGTAAGTATTATAAGTAATGTTAGGAAGAAATATTAGACTTGTTAGAAAATTGACAGGATCCAAGATCTAACTTTGTGGGTAACTGTAGACGTTGTATAGAAGTTACCACGACAAGCAAGCTGGATGGTAGATGGGGTAGACAGGTTGGTAGACAGGTGGGCAGCCTGGAAAGTCGCTGTGGGCTGGGAAAACCCACCACTGCCCACCTCTACCGGACGAGCCACGGTAATTACTGTCCTTGACACACACACACACACACACACACACACACACACACACACACACACACACACACACACACTTTGAGTACTTGGGAAAGGCAGACAGCAGAGGACTTGGAAGTTCACATCGAGGCTGTCTGCTAGGAACTGCCTACTGCTCAGAATAGGAAGTGTTAGTTAGTTAGTTACCATTTTGTCCTAGGCACATGTCGATTAGACACTAGGCCTGTTGTGTGTGTGTAGGTGTGTAGGTATGTAGGTGTGTAGGTGTGTAGGTGTGTAGGTGTCATGTATTATCTAGGTGTGTGTCAAGAATAGTCAGTTAGAAGGTTCTAAGAAGAGTTAGAGAGATGGTAGACTCCCCAGACAGCTGGTCACTAAGACAAACCAACAGACAGCTGGCCACTAAGATAAACCAACAGACAGCTGGTCACTAAGATAAAGCAACAGACAGCTGGTCACTAAGATAAACCAACAGACAGCTGGTCACTAAGATAAACCAACAGAGAGCTGGTCACTAAGATAAACCAACAGACAGCTGGTCACTAAGATAAAGCAACAGACAGCTGGTCACTAAGATAAACCAACAGACAGCTGGCCACTAAGATAAAGCAACAGACAGCTGGTCACTAAGATAAAGCAACAGACAGCTGGTCACTAAGATAAAGCAACAGACAGCTGGTCACTAAGATAAACCAACAGACAGCTGGTCACTAAGATAAAGCAACAGACAGCTGGTCACTAAGATAAAGCAACAGACAGCTGGTCACTAAGATAAACCAACAGACAGCTGGTCACTAAGATAAAGCAACAGACAGCTGGTCACTAAGATAAAGCAACAGACAGCTGGTCACTAAGATAAAGCAACAGACAGCTGGTCACTAAGATAAACCAACAGACAGCTGGTCACTAAGATAAACCAACAGACAGCTGGTCACTAAGATAAAGCAACAGACAGCTGGTCACTAAGATAAACCAACAGACAGCTGGTCACTAAGATAAACCAACAGAGAGCTGGTCACTAAGATAAACCAACAGACAGCTGGTCACTAAGATAAAGCAACAGACAGCTGGTCACTAAGATAAACCAACAGACAGCTGGTCACTAAGATAAACCAACAGACAGCTGGTCACTAAGATAAACCAACAGACAGCTGGTCACTAAGATAAACCAACAGACAGCTGGTCACTAAGATAAAGCAACAGACAGCTGGTCACTAAGATAAACCAACAGACAGCTGGTCACTAAGATAAACCAACAGACAGCTGGTCACTAAGATAAAGCAACAGACAGCTGGTCACTAAGATAAACCAACAGACAGCTGGTCACTAAGATAAACCAACAGACAGCTGGTCACTAAGATAAACCAACAGACAGCTGGTCACTAAGATAAACCAACAGACAGCTGGTCACTAAGATAAACCAACAGACAGCTGGTCACTAAGATAAACCAACAGACAGCTGGTCACTAAGATAAACCAACAGACAGCTGGTCACTAAGATAAACCAACAGACAGCTGGTCACTAAGATAAAGCAACAGACAGCTGGTCACTAAGATAAACCAACAGACAGCTGGTCACTAAGATAAACCAACAGACAGCTGGTCACTAAGATAAACCAACAGACAGCTGGTCACTAAGATAAACCAACAGACAGCTGGTCACTAAGATAAACCAACAGACAGCTGGTCACTAAGATAAACCAACAGACAGCTGGTCACTAAGATAAACCAACAGACAGCTGGTCACTAAGATAAACCAACAGACAGCTGGTCACTAAGATAAACCAACAGACAGCTGGTCACTAAGATAAACCAACAGACAGCTGGTCACTAAGATAAACCAACAGACAGCTGGTCACTAAGATAAACCAACAGACAGCTGGTCACTAAGATAAACCAACAGACAGCTGGTCACTAAGATAAACAACAGACAGCTGGTCACTAAGATAAACCAACAGACAGCTGGTCACTAAGATAAACCAACAGACAGCTGGTCACTAAGATAAACTAACACAGCTGGTCACTAAGATAAAGCAACAGACAGCTGGTCACTAAGATAAACCAACAGACAGCTGGTCACTAAGATAAACCAACAGACAGCTGGTCACTAAGATAAACCAACAGACAGCTGGTCACTAAGATAAACCAACAGACAGCTGGTCACTAAGATAAACCAACAGACAGCTGGTCACTAAGATAAACCAACAGACAGCTGGTCACTAAGATAAACCAACAGACAGCTGGTCACTAAGACAAACCAACAGACAGCTGGTCACTAAGATAAACCAACAGACAGCTGGTCACTAAGACAAACCAACAGACAGCTGGTCACTAAGACAAACCAACAGACAGCTGGTCACTAAGATAAACCAACAGACAGCTGGTCACTAAGACAAACCAACAGACAGCTGGTCACTAAGATAAACCAACAGACAGCTGGTCACTAAGATAAACCAACAGACAGCTGGTCACTAAGACAAACCAACAGACAGCTGGTCACTAAGATAAACCAACAGACATCTGGACACAAATATAAACCAACAGACAGCTGGTCACTAAGATAAACCAACAGACAGCTGGTCACTAAGATAAACCAACAGACAGCTGGTCACTAAGATAAACCAACAGACAGCTGGTCACTAAGATAAACCAACAGACAGCTGGTCACTAAGATAAACCAACAGACAGCTGGTCACTAAGATAAACCAACAGACAGCTGGTCACTAAGATAAACCAACAGACAGGTGGTCACTAAGATAAACCAACAGACCGCTGGTCACTGAGATAAACCAACAGACAGCTGGTCACTAAGATAAACCAACAGACAGCTGGTCACTAAGATAAACCAACAGACAGCTGGTCACTAAGATAAACCAACAGACAGCTGGTCACTAAGATAAACCAACAGACAGCTGGTCACTAAGATAAACCAACAGACAGCTGGTCACTAAGATAAACCAACAGACAGCTGGTCACTAAGATAAACCAACAGACAGCTGGTCACTAAGATAAAGCAACAGACAGCTGGTCACTAAGATAAACCAACAGACAGCTGGTCACTAAGATAAACCAACAGACAGCTGGTCACTAAGATAAACCAACAGACAGCTGGTCACTAAGATAAACCAACAGACAGCTGGTCACTAAGATAAACCAACAGACAGCTGGTCACTAAGATAAAGCAACAGACAGCTGGTCACTAAGATAAACCAACAGACAGCTGGTCACTAAGATAAACAAACAGACAGCTGGTCACTAAGACAAACCAACAGACAGCTGGTCACTAAGATAAACCAACAGACAGCTGGTCACTAAGATAAACCAACAGACAGCTGGTCACTAAGATAAAGCAACAGACAGCTGGTCACTAAGATAAAGCAACAGACAGCTGGTCACTAAGATAAACCAACAGACAGCTGGTCACTAAGATAAACCAACAGACAGCTGGTCACTAAGATAAACTAACAGACAGCTGGTCACTAAGATAAACCAACAGACAGCTGGTCACTAAGATAAACCAACAGACAGCTGGTCACTAAGATAAACCAACAGACAGCTGGTCACTAAGATAAACCAACAGACAGCTGGTCACTAAGATAAACCAACAGACAGCTGGTCACTAAGATAAACCAACAGACAGGTGGTCACTAAGATAAACCAACAGACAGCTGGTCACTAAGATAAACCAACAGACAGCTGGTCACTAAGATAAACCAACAGACAGCTGGTCACTAAGATAAACCAACAGACAGCTGGTCACTAAGATAAACCAACAGACAGCTGGTCACTAAGATAAACCAACAGACAGCTGGTCACTAAGATAAACCAACAGACAGCTGGTCACTAAGATAAACCAACAGACAGGTGGTCACTAAGATAAACCAACAGACCGCTGGTCACTGAGATAAACCAACAGACAGCTGGTCACTAAGATAAACCAACAGACAGCTGGTCACTAAGATAAACCAACAGACAGCTGGTCACTAAGATAAACCAACAGACAGCTGGTCACTAAGATAAACCAACAGACAGCTGGTCACTAAGATAAACCAACAGACAGCTGGTCACTAAGATAAACCAACAGACAGCTGGTCACTAAGATAAACCAACAGACAGCTGGTCACTAAGATAAAGCAACAGACAGCTGGTCACTAAGATAAACCAACAGACAGCTGGTCACTAAGATAAACCAACAGACAGCTGGTCACTAAGATAAACCAACAGAGAGCTGGTCACTAAGATAAACCAACAGACAGCTGGTCACTAAGATAAACAAACAGACAGCTGGTCACTAAGACAAACCAACAGACAGCTGGTCACTAAGATAAACCAACAGACAGCTGGTCACTAAGATAAACCAACAGACAGCTGGTCACTAAGATAAAGCAACAGACAGCTGGTCACTAAGATAAAGCAACAGACAGCTGGTCACTAAGATAAACCAACAGACAGCTGGTCACTAAGATAAACCAACAGACAGCTGGTCACTAAGACAAACCAACAGACAGTTGGTCACTAAGATAAACCAACAGACAGCTTGTCACTAAGATAAACCAACAGACAGCTGGTCACTAAGATAAACCAACAGACAGCTGGTCACTAAGAGTCAGAGAGATGGTAGACTCACCAGACAGCTGGTCACTAAGATAAACCAACAGACAGCTGGTCACTAAGATAAACCAACAGAGGTGAGAGGTTGTATTACCTGACATTACTGTATAAATCTTACTAGTTGAGCACTAGTTACTAGTAACGTGTTCTAGTGAGAGTGATAGTGACTCCAGAGTGCTGGCACCACCTTTTGAATGGCTCTTTGTCCAAGGAAATGGAGCCATTCTCCCGTAAATAAAGTAACGTTAGTATTATTATTATTATTATTATTATTATTATTATTATTATTTGCTTGGTATTATAAATCCCAGGATGCCACCTACAGTGCGCTAACACCCAGGTACCTACTTACTGCTAGGTGAGCAGTGGTACCAGGTGCTGGGATACTAACACCCAGGTACCTACTTACTGCTAGGTGACCAGTGGTACCAGGTGCTGGGAGACTAACACCCAGGTACCTACTTACTGCTAGGTGAACAGTGATACCAGGTGCTGGGAGACTAACACCCAGGTACCTACTTACTGCTAGGTGAACAGTGGTACCAGATGCTGGGAGACTAAGACCCAAGCACCTACTTACTGCTAGGTGAACAGTGGTGACAGGTACTGGGAGACTAACACCCAGGTACCTACTTACTGCTAGGTGAACAGTGGTACCAGATGCTGGGACACTAAGACCCAAGCACCTACTTACTGCTAGGTGAACAGTGGTGACAGGTACTGGGAGACTAACACCCAGGTACCTACTTCCTGCTAGGTGAGCATTGGTACCAGGTGCTGGGAGACTAACACCCACGTACCTACTTACTGCTATGTGAACAGTGGTACCAGGTGCTGGGAGACTAAGACCCAAGCACCTACTTACTGCTATGTGAACAGTGGTACCAGGTGCTGGGAGACTAAGACCCAAGCACCTACTTACTGCTAGGTGAACAGTGGTGACAGGTGCTAGAGAGTTACCTACACACCTCATTTAGAACGAGTAATTTCGTTGTGGAAAGTTACATAACTTAAGGCTATTATGTACCATCTTAACGTAAGGTGAGAGTGAGCCAGGTGCTGGTACATAACTCTCAGGCACCTGACTACTACTGCAACCATTATAAATGTCCCTTTTATCCACAGTTTGCAATCTTTATGCTGCTCTTGTAAAATGACTTCTGCGAATCCACTGTGGATTCTTCACCTACGTCTTCGTCTTCGTCTTAGCCTACGTCTACGTCTTTGTCTACGTCTTCGCTTCCGCCAGGGTTACAGCGAGAGTGAAAGCACTCAGGCGGCTACTGGACACAGGTGAAAATATTCCAAAACAGCTGCGAGAAATGGAACTTTCACACTGGTAAGATCCACCAGGTGTGAGCCAGGGAGGTAATGGATGCACACCTGATCTAGTGTTAAATCAGACGCTGCCATAGTGAAGAGCTCTGTCCCACAAGGCACAGTACTCGCACCTATCCTGTTCCTTATTCTCATATCAGACATAGACAGAGATGCAAACCACAGCGCTGTATCATCTTTTGCAGACGATACTAGGATCTGCATGAGAGTGTCATCCACTGAGGACACGACAAAGCTCCAAGAAGATATAAACCAAGTTTTCCAATGGGCAACAGAGAACAATGTGATGTTCAATGAAGACAAATTCCAACTACTCCGTTATGGGAAACTGGAGGAGATAATAACTAGAACTGAGTATACTACAAACTCCAATCACACAATAGAGAGGAAAAGTAATGTGAAGGACCTGGGTGTGGTAATGTCCGAAAACCTCACCTTCAAGGACCACAACAATGCCACTATCACATCTGCTAGGAAACTGATAGGATGGATAATGAGAACATTCAAGACAAGAGATGCTAAGCCAATGATGATCCTTTTTAAATCACTTATTCTTTCTAGGCTGGAATACTGCTGTACATTAACATCCCCATTCAAGGCAGGTGAGGTTGCAGAGCTAGAGAATGTACAGAGAACCTTTACTGCACGTATAAGTGCCATCAAACACCTTAACTACTGGGAGCGCCTGGAAGCACTTGACTTGTACTCACTAGAGCGCAGGCGAGAGAGAGATATAATCTACACCTGGAAGATTCTGGAGGGACTGGTCCCTAATATGCACACAACAATCACTCCATACGAAAGCAAAATACTTGGCAGACGATGCAACATACCTCCAGTGAAAAGTAGGGGCGTCACTGGTACACTAAGAGAAAACACAATAAGTGTCCGGGGCCCAAGACTGTTCAACAGCCTCCCACCAGCAATAAGGGGCATTACAGGAAGACCCCTGGTTGTCTTCAAGAGGGAGCTGGACAGATACCTAAAGACGGTGCCGGATCAGCCGGGCTGTGGTTCGTACGTTGGATTACGTGCGGCCAGCAGTAACAGCCTCGTTGATCAGGCCCTGATCCACCGGGAGGCCTGGTCGTGGACCGGGCCGCGGGGACATTGATCCCCGGAAAGCCCTCCAGGTAGACTCCAGGTAGCCAGGTAGCTGGTGCATACCTGAACTAGCCAGGTAGCTGGTACACACTTGAACTAGCCAGGTAGCTGGTACACACCTGAACTAGCCAGGTAGCTGGTACACGCATGAACTAGCCAGGTAGCTGGGACACACCTGAACTAGCCAGGTAGCTGATACACACCTGAACTAGCCAGGTAGCTGGTACACATCTGAACTAGCCAGGTAGCTGGTGCACACTTGAACCAGCCAGGTAGCTGGTACACACATGAACTAGCCAGGTAACTGGTACACACCTGAACTAGCCGGCTAGCTGGTACACACCTGAACTAGCCAGGTAACTGGTACACACATGAACTAGCCAGGTAGCTGGTACACACCTGAACTAGCCAGGTAGCTGGGACACACCTGAACTAGCCAGGTAGTGGATACATACCTGAACTAGCCAGGTAACAGGTACACACCTGAACTAACAGGTAGCTGGTACACATCTGAACTAGCCAGGTAGCTGGTGCACACATGAACTAGCCAGGTAGCTTTGACACACCTGAACTAGCCAGGTAGCTGGTACACATCTGAATTAGCCAGGTAACTGGTACACACATGAACTAGCCAGGTAGCTGGTACACACCTGAACTAGCCAGGTAGCTGGTACACACCTGAACTAGCCAGGTAGCTGGTACACACCTGAACTAGCCAGGTAGCTGGGACACACCTGAACTAACCAGGTAATGGATACACACCTGAACTAGCCAGGTAACAGGTACACACCTGAACTAGCCAGGTAGCTGGCACACACCTGAACTAGCTAGATAACAGGTACACACCTGAACCAGCCAGGTAACAGGGACAGAAGCTGTAAGGTGACTAACACCCAAGTACCTAATTACTGCTAAGGGAACCGTGGTAACAGGTGTTAGGAGACTAACTCCCAGTACCCAGGTCCCGTGACCTGGTGGCTATAGTTCTCGTTTTACACGGCGAGCGTCCGGGTTCGATTCAAAGCGAGGGTAGAAACATTGGGCGTGTTTCTATACACCGGTTGTCTATGTTCACCCATCAGTAAAATGGGTACCTGGGTGTTAGTGGACTGGTGTGGGTCGCATCCTGGGACAAAACTGACCTAATCTGCGGGAAATGCTTTGCATAACAAGGGGCTTTCTATATAGTAGTATGTCACTGATGTCAGCTATGGTCTGTATACCTTGTACATGTACTGGTAGTAATAAAGATTATTATTATTATTATTATTATTATTATTATTATTATTATTATTACTTACTTACTGCTAGGTGAACAGTGGTAGAAGGTACATTAGCACCCAGGTACCTACTTACTGCTAGGTGAACACTGGTAGCAGGTGTAAGGTGATTTACCCACACGTCTCCCGGTGCCCGGAAAATCGAACCCAGGTCCTTGAGATTGCGTGCCTAGTCGTCTACAATTTACTTCTACCCACTTAAACACATTCTTAATATATCCTCACCTGCAGTCAACGAACTGACAGCGAAAAGCAAGTGAAACTGAAGAACCGTCTGCTATCACTGTCTTATATAACAATGGGAGAGTGCCAGGCACTGCAGGTGCCACCTAGACCAGATATTTTCCCTTATTTACAGTGGGGATATCAGTGGTGCCTTTGTGCTGGTGAAAAGGGCTCTTGATCCATGCAAATGGGCTTCCCCTTCCCTTAGGTGAAGCCTCCTGGTGCCTCCCTTTATGCAGGAACTGTTTGGCACCTACAAGCTTATTGCTTTCCTCAGGAATATTAATAATGAACCTAATTTTGTTGTGAATGTTTAGTATTAGGCCAGCAGCAACACAGTACTGTATTTCTGAAATCATTCCCTGGGATATACACACTTGAGATGTATATATGTACACGGAGAGGTGTGTCTATGTACAATGATCAGTCATGTATGCGCGGAGCCCCAGACCGACATAATGAGATTAGTCACGAGGGAGCATTCACCAAATTCAACTTCAATAACAAAAACATAAAGTGGGACCAAGTAAACCAAGTCCTAACCGATATAAGCTGGGAAGATATACTAAGCAACACAGACCCCAACTTATGCCTAGAACAGATTAACTCGGTAGCACTCGATGTATGCACAAGGCTTATTCCTCTAAGAAAAAGGAGGAGTAGATGTAAAACAGAAAGAGACAGGCGCTCCCTTTACAGGCGACGGAAAAGAATAACAGAGCGGCTAAAAGAGGTCAATATATCTGAAATGCGTAGGGAGACACTGGTCAGAGAAATAGCAAGCATCGAACTTAAGCTAAAAGAATCCTTTAGGAGTCAGGAATCGCGGGAAGAACTAAAAGCCATAAATGAAATCGAAAGAAACCCAAAGTATTTCTTCTCCTATGCCAAATCAAAATCGAGAACAACGTCCAGTATTGGGCCCCTACTTAAACAAGATGGGTCCTACACAGATGACAACAAGGAAATGAGTGAGCTACTCAAGTCCCAATATGACTCAGTTTTTAGCAAGCCGCTAACCAGACTGAGAGTCGAAGATCAAAATGAATTTTTTATGAGAGAGCCACAAAATTTGATTAACACAAGCCTATCCGATGTTATCCTGACGCCAAATGACTTCGAACAGGCGATAAATGACATGCCCATGCACTCTGCCCCAGGGCCAGACTCATGGAACTCTGTGTTCATCAAGAACTGCAAGAAGCCCCTATCACGAGCCTTTTCCATCCTATGGAGAGGGAGCATGGACACGGGGGTCGTCCCACAGTTACTAAAAACAACAGACATAGCCCCACTCCACAAAGGGGGCAGTAAAGCAACAGCAAAGAACTACAGACCAATAGCACTAACATCCCATATCATAAAAATCTTTGAAAGGGTCCTAAGAAGCAAGATCACCACCCATCTAGAAACCCATCAGTTACACAACCCAGGGCAACATGGGTTTAGAACAGGTCGCTCCTGTCTGTCTCAACTATTGGACCACTACGACAAGGTCCTAAATGCACTAGAAGACAAAAAGAATGCAGATGTAATATATACAGACTTTGCAAAAGCCTTCGACAAGTGTGACCATGGCGTAATAGCGCACAAAATGCGTGCTAAAGGAATAACAGGAAAAGTCGGTCGATGGATCTATAATTTCCTCACTAACAGAACACAGAGAGTAGTCGTCAACAGAGTAAAGTCCGAGGCAGCTACGGTGAAAAGCTCTGTTCCACAAGGCACAGTACTCGCTCCCATCTTGTTCCTCATCCTTATATCCGACATAGACAAGGATGTCAGCCACAGCACCGTGTCTTCCTTTGCAGATGACACCCGAATCTGCATGACAGTGTCTTCCATTGCAGACACTGCAAAGCTCCAGGCAGACATCAACCAAATCTTTCAGTGGGCTGCAGAAAACAATATGAAGTTCAACGATGAGAAATTTCAATTACTCAGATATGGTAAACATGAGGAAATTAAATCTTCATCAGAGTACAAAACAAATTCTGGCCACAAAATAGAGCGAAACACCAACGTCAAAGACCTGGGAGTGATCATGTCGGAGGATCTCACCTTCAAGGACCATAACATTGTATCAATCGCATCTGCTAGAAAAATGACAGGATGGATAATGAGAACCTTCAAAACTAGGGAGGCCAAGCCCATGATGACACTCTTCAGGTCACTTGTTCTATCTAGGCTGGAATATTGCTGCACACTAACAGCACCTTTCAAGGCAGGTGAAATTGCCGACCTAGAAAATGTACAGAGAACTTTCACCGCGCGCATAACGGAGATAAAACACCTCAACTATTGGGAGCGCTTGAGGTTCCTAAACCTGTATTCCCTGGAACGCAGGAGGGAGAGATACATGATTATATACACCTGGAAAATCCTAGAGGGACTAGTACCGAACTTGCACACGAAAATCACCCACTACGAAAGCAAAAGACTTGGCAGACGATGCACCATCCCCCCAATGAAAAGCAGGGGTGTCACTAGCACGTTAAGAGACCATACAATAAGTGTCAGGGGCCCGAGACTGTTCAACTGCCTCCCAGCACACATAAGGGGGATTACCAATAGACCCCTGGCAGTCTTCAAGCTGGCACTGGACAAGCACCTAAAGTCAGTTCCGGATCAGCCGGGCTGTGGCTCGTATGTTGGTTTGCGTGCAGCCAGCAGCAACAGCCTGGTTGATCAGGCTCTGATCCACCAGGAGGCCTGGTCTCAGACCGGGCCGCGGGGGCGTTGACCCCCGGAACTCTCTCCAGGTAAACTCCAGGTAATACACCGACGGGTGTGTACCTTTCATCGTATATACACTTAGAAGTGTGTACTTTTGTATATATACTTTGAAAGGTGTATAAATCTCTGTCTTTACACTGAGAGGTGTATATCTCTCGGTGTGCATTCACTGTGAGTTTTGCATCTTCGTGTATACTCACCAAGAGGTGTATATCTCTCAGGACCCCAATGAAAATAAGTCACTCTGTCTGACTTTTTTTTGGGTTATCCCAGGTACTCTACACATATGCTGTTATGTGTGATAATCTATGTAACTGTATTTGTGTATACCTGAATAAACTTACTAACTGAGAGGTATCTATCTTTGTCTACATACATTAGGAGATATATATCTTTAGGTGTATATATATGAGAGGTATGTATCTCACTGTATACATACTGAAAGGGAGCATATCTCTCCATGTATAAATATACACTGAGTTGTATATATTAATGTATATACAGTGGGAGCTGATTAACTCTTCGTATATACACACTAGAGGTGTATATCTCTCCTTGTATAAACACTCAGACGTGTATATCTTCGAGTATTCACACATACATACCTCTCAGTATGTATACACATTTACCAAGAGGTGTGTATCCCTCGGTGTATATACCCTAAGAGTTGTGTATACATACACTGAGAGGTGTATGTCTCAACAAGGCCGTGTCACCATAGTTCACTGAGTATTTAAGGTACTCGGGCTGGGAGCTAGAGAGATAATAGCATTGATGGGAACAAAAACAATTAAGTTATCCCTTTAACGTTTTCTATAAATACAAATTCATAGAAAATTTATATCTTAAATGGGTAACCTATGTATATATTTTAAACTTTTTGACCTTCATGCAAATACAAATACGCATTTTTATAGTCTTATAATGTAGTTTACATGTAATAGAGCATTGGTAGGCACGAAAGAAAGCTAGTATTAAAGCCTATCTGCTACACAAGGATAATTAAGACTGGTTAATGAGTTAATGAAGTTTAGACTCTACTAGACGAGACTTATTAAGGACCACATTGGGAATAAGTCACTGACTTTTTTGGGCTATCCTGGTGGTTAATTTAGAGTACGTATGATCATTGTACTTATGTGTACTTGTGCATAAACAAACTTACTAACATGTCACCTATACACCACCAGTAAAGAATATTTTAATGATTTATGTGAACTCTCAATGTATATACACAGTGAGATATATACACCTCAATGTATATATCCTAACTGAAGACGTTATTACTATGAGATCTTAGATGTTTCTAAACCATTACTAATCCCACAACAGAGGAATATAATTCTCCATTACAGTCCAATCTTCTGAATCATTCCCTAGATGACCAAAAGAGAATGTAAGGGTCACTTGGTGTCAGACTAAGTGGCTAAGTAACATGAACAATCTTCCAGTAGCCTTGTCAGTCTTCTTATCTTCTTCTATGGTATCAAATGAACTGGCAGAGGAAATTCTAGAAGACCAGCTGGTTATTTAGAAGGAAAAGGACAAGACGAAACAGCTCGACAAAGCTTCTGGAGAGCGAAACGTTGCCACAGTATACTGTCACATTAGTTGCACTTGTGTCCTGTAACCTAAAATACTGTCTATAATTCTACCATTATTATTACAATTTAGAATGAGTACACGACCCCAGCTTCATTAGTCATTACTAATGAGCAAATTCTCGTGGTCGTACCATCATAACTAGCTGTATTTTTGACCTACAAACAGTCCAGCAGTTTAGAACAATGAAATATCCTGTGTACAAAGCTAAACAATTTATGGCCAGATAATATTATAAAGCCGAGTATATTAATTTTAGCTATTAATGAAGATATTCCTTAATATAATATTAAGTGAAAACGCCAAATCAACACATGTAAATACATGGTCCCAGATATCAGTTGTTCTCTGCCTTGTTGTTCCTGCTAACACTTAATAATGAGTTTATATGAGGTGTGTGGAAGGTAACTAGTATCATCTGCATGATGTAAACTGTTCACACTTCAAGGGCTGACATGCAAGACACTATGACTCACGAAATCGTAATGACACGATTGAAAAAAAGCCATACCACGGGCGGGGATAGAGCCTCGCCCATGGCATGGCTTTTTTTATGCATGGCACAACAAGGTCAACAGTATGGTTGAGTAAACTAAATGCCCTGAAAAGATCAGTCTATCCCTGGAAGAGTGGTAGTCTACCAGTGTAACATTATACCTGTGTATCCTCTCTGACTGACACTGTTTTAACGTTGAGCAAGAGGGAGGTGCAGCTGATCATAGGAAAGAATTTAGACTCAACAGATATGTGGACTTGGGTCATCAGTGCCGATTTGTACCTGTAGGAACTGAGGTCCTTGATCCCGAGGGAACCTATAATAGTCTTCCACAATGAACTGGGTTCCAAACTCATCGACATCACTAACGATCCAAGGGCTACCACCTCCCTATTCCAGCAACACAGAGGGGCATGTACTCACCTAATTGTACTCACGTAATTGTGGTTGCAGGGGTCGAGACTCAGCTCCTGGCTCCGCCTCTTCACTGATCGCTACTAGGTCCTCTCCCTCTCTGCTTCCTGAGCTTTGTCATACCTCTTCTTAAAACTATGTATGGTTCCTGCCTCCATTACTTCACTTGCTAGGCTATTCCACTTCCTGACGACTCTATGACTGAAGAAATACTTCCTAACATCCCTGTGACTCGTCTGAGTCTTCAGCTTCCAGTTGTTTCTGTGCGTGTGTCGGAGGATCTCACCTTCAAGGACCATAACATTGTATCGATCGCATCTGCTAGAAAAATGACAGGATGGATAATGAGAACCTTCAAAACGAGGGATGCCAAGCCCATGATGACACTCTTCAGGTCACTTGTTCTATCTAGGCTGGAATATTGCTGCACACTAACAGCACCTTTCAAGGCAGGTGAAATTGCTGACCTAGAAAATGTACAGAAAACCTTCACGGCGCGCATAACGGAGATAAAACACCTCAATTACTGGGAGCGCTTGAGGTTCCTGAACCTGTATTCCCTGGAACGCAGGCAGGAGAGATACATGATTATATACACCTGGAAAATCCTAGAGGGACTAGTACCCAACTTGCACACGAAAATCACTCACTACGAAAGCAAAAGACTTGGCAGACGATGCAACATCCCCCCAATGAAAAGCAGGGGTGTCACTAGCACGTTAAGAGACCATACAATAAGTGTCAGGGGCCCGAGACTGTTCAACTGCCTCCCAGCATACATAAGGGGGATTACCAACAGACCCCTGGCAGTCTTCAAGCTGGCACTGGTCAAGCACCTAAAGTCGGTTCCTGATCAGCCGGGCTGTGGCTCGTACTTTGGTTTGCGTGCAGCCAGCAGTAACAGCCTGGTTGATCAGGCTCTGATCCACCAGGAGGCCTGGTCACAGACCGGGCCGCGGGGGCGTTGACCCCCGGAACTCTCTCCAGGTAATACACACTTTTATACATACCATAGGTGATATGATACCCCTTCCAGCGAGGCAGCTAAATAACATAGCTGGCTACAACACTTTTCAAAGGTGTTGGAATCCGTTCTGGGGTACGAAAGGCTTTCAACATATAGGATCCAATCATCATTATCGACTCCCCTTTTACCGAATCTGGTTCCATCGACCGAATATGTCGGTCGGCAGCGTAATAATGGAATTGAGTCCTCTTCGAGAGCCGACGGTAATTAAAATATAACAAAAACGAGTGAAAGGAATTTTTTTAAAGATTCCAGATTCAATCAAGTGATGCTGGTGTCGTTTCGATTTCTGAGCTCTTTAAAAGAGCGCTCTAACTCTTTTGTCAGGGTGGGGGGGACAACATACAATGGAAAACAACCTTTAGTTAAATGGAGTGATTTGCTCTGTGTACAGTAGAGCCAAATATAACTTGATAAAGCTCTACACAGAGCCAAACATAACTTGATAAAGCTCCACGCAGAGCCAGACATAACTTGATAAAGCTCTACACAGAGCCAAACATAACTTGATAAAGCTCTACGCAGAGCCAGACATAACTTGATAAAGCTCTACACAGAGCCAAACATAACTTGATAAAGCTCTACACAGAGCCAAACATAACTTGATAAAGCTCTACACAGGAGGGAACATTGTCCCAGCATAAGCTTGTCCCAGCATAAGCTTGTTCCAGCTCCTCCGTCTTGACTATCGTCAAAAGTTCGACATTTGGTCCCCAAAGTTCACTGGTAATTAAGTTACCATCGTCGAGGCTGGAGAGTTATTAAAGCATCGTTATTGACGTACTTACCATGGTTACATACGTCATACTGATCAAAAATATTTTGAAACAATCTTTATTGTTCATTATTGTTATTATTATTATTATTATTATTATTATTATTATTATTATTATTATTATTATTATTATTATCGCGTTTCGCCATCTATGTAAGGGGTTATTTACGACACTGTACACCGTGTACGTCAGACGCTGTACACCGTGTACGTCAGACGCTGTACACCGTGTACGTCAGACGCTGTACACCGTGTACGTCAGACGCTGTACACCGTGTACGTCAGACGCTGTACACCGTGTACGTCAGACCCTGTACACCGTGTACGTCAGACGCTGTACACCGTGTACGTCAGACGCTGTACACCGTGTACGTCAGACGCTGTACACCGTGTACGTCAGACGCTGTACACCGTGTACGTCAGACGCTGTACACCGTGTACGTCAGACGCTGTACACCGTGTACGTCAGACGCTGTACACCGTGTATGTCAGACGCTGTACACCGTGTACGTCAGACGCTGTACACCGTGTACGTCAGACGCTGTACACCGTGTACGTCAGACGCTGTACACCGTGTACGTCAGACGCTGTACACCGTGTACGTCAGGTCCATGTTGAAGTATGCAGCACCAGTATGGAACCCACACCTGATCAAGCAAGTCAAATAATTAGAGAAAGTGCAAAGGTTTGCAACAAGACTAGTCCCGGAGCTAAGAGGTATGTCCTACAAGAAGAAGTTAAGGGAACTCAACCTGACAACACTGGAGGAGAGTAGGGATAGGGAGGACATGATAACGACTTAAACAATACTGAGAAGAATTGACAAGGTGGATAGAGACAGGATGTTTGAGAGATGTGACACAGCAACAAGGGGACACAGCAACAATGGGACAGAGCAACAAGGGGACACAGCAACAAGGGGACAGAGCAACAAGGGGACACAGCAACAAGGGGACACAGCAACAAGGGGACAGAGCAACAAGGGGACATAGCAGCAAGGGGACACAGCAACAAGGAAACAGAGCAACAAAGGGACACAGCAACAAAGGGACACAACAACAAGGGGACACAGCAACAAGGGGACACAGCAACAAAGGAACACAGCAACAAAGGGACATAACAACAAGGGGACACAACAACAAGGGGAAACAGCAACAAGGGGACACATCAACAAGGGGACACAGCAACAAGGGGACATAGCAACAAGGGGGCACAGCAACAAGGGGACACAACTGGAAGTTGAAAACTCAGATGAGTCATAGGGATGTTAGGAAGTATTTCTTCAGTCACAGAGTTGTCAGGAAGTGGAACAATCTAGAGAGTGATGTAGTGGAGGCAGGATTCATATCTAGCTTTAACAAGAGGTATGATAAAGCTCATGGAGCAGGGAGAGAGTGGACCTAGAAGCGACCAGTGAAGAGGAGACGCCAGGAGCAGTGACTCGACCCTAACAACCACATAAAGGTGAGCACACACACACACACACATACACACACCAGCCACCCTGCTTGAAGACACACACACACACACACACACACACACACACACACACACACACAAACACACCAGCCACCCTGCTTGAAGACACACACACACACACACCAGCCACCCTGTTTGAAGACACACACATGCACACACACACACACACACACCAACCACCCTGCTTGAAGACACACACACACACACCAGCCACCCTGCTTGAAGACACACACACACACACACACACACACACACACAACCAGCACGGTTTCAGGGAAGGAAAATCCTGTGTCACAAACCTACTAGAGTTTTATGACAAGGTGACAGAAGTAAGACAAGAGAGAGAGGGGTGGATCGACTGCATATTTTTGGACTGCAAGAAGGCCTTCGACACAGTTCCTCACAAGAGGTTACTGCAAAAGCTAGAGGATCAGGCACACATAACAGGAAAGGCACTGCAATGGATCAGAGAATACCTGACAGGGAGGCAACAACGAGTCATGGTACGCGACAAGGTGTCAGAGTGGGCGCCTGTGACAAGCGGGGTTCCACAGGGGTCAGTCCTAGGACCTGTGCTGTTCTTGGTATATGTGAATGACATAACGGAAGGGATAGACTCAGAAGTGTCCTTGTTTGCAGATGATGTGAAGTTAATGAGAAGAATCAAATCGGATGAGGATCAGGCAGGACTACAAAGAGACCTGGACAGGCTACAAGCCTGGTCCAGCAACTGGCTCCTTGAATTTAACCCTGCCAAATGCAAAGTCATGAAGATTGGGGAAGAGCAAAGAAGACCGCAGACACAATATAGTTTAGATGGCCAAAGACTGCAAACCTCACTCAAGGAAAAAGATCTGGGGGTGAGTATAACACCGAGCATATCTCCTGAGGCGCACATCAATCAGATAACTGCTGCAGCATACGGGCGCCTGGCAAACCTACGGATAGCGTTCCGATACCTCAGTAAGGATTCGTTTAAGACTCTGTATACCATTTACGTCAGGCCCATACTGGAGTATGCAGCACCAGTTTGGAATCCACACCTAGTCAAGCACGTCAAGAAATTAGAGAAAGTGCAAAGGTTTGCAACAAGACTAGTCCCAGAGCTACGGGGATTGTCCTACGAAGAAAGGTTGAGGGAAATCGGCCTGACGACACTGGAGGACAGGAGGGTCAGGGGAGACATGATAACGACATATAAAATACTGCGCGGAATAGACAAGGTGGACAAAGACGGGATGTTCCAGAGAGGGGACACAGACACAAGAGGTCACAATTGGAAGTTGAAGACTCAGATGAATCAAAGGGATGTTAGGAAGTATTTCTTCAGTCATTAAGTAGTCAGGCCGTGGAATAGCCTAGAAAGTGACGTAGTGGAGGCGGGAACCATACATAGTTTTAAGGCGAGGTATGATAAAGCTCATGGGGCAGGGAGAGAGAGGACCTAGTAGCAATCAGCGAAGAGGCGGGGCCAGGAGCTGTGACTCGACCCCTGCAACCACAAATAGGTGAGTACACACACACACACACCAGCCACCCTGCTTGAAGACACACACACACACACACACACACACACACACACACACACACACACACACACACACACACACACACACATACACGTGCATATACAGCAGGCCTAGTGTCTAATCGACATGTGCCTAGGACAGAATGGTAACTAACCAGCCACCCTGCTTGAAGACACACACACACACACACACACACACACACACACACACACACACACACACACACACACACACACACATACACGTGCATATACAGCAGGCCTAGTGTCTAATCGTCATGTGCCTAGGACAGAATGGTAACTAACCAGCCACCCTGCTTGAAGACACACACACACACACACACACCAGCCACCCTGCTTTGCTTGAAGACACACACACACACACACACACACCAGCCACCCTGCTTGAAGACACACACACACACACACACACCAGCCACCCTGCTTGAAGACACACACACACACACACACACACACACACACACACACACACCAGCCACCCTGCTTGAAGACACACACACACACACACACACACACACACACACACACACACACACACACACACACACACACACACACACACACACACACACACACACCAGCCACCCTGCTTGAAGACACACACACACACACACACACACACACACACACACACACACACACCAGCCACCCTGCTTGAAGACACACACACACACACACACACACACACACACACACCAGCCACCCTGCTTGAAGACACACACACACACACACACACACACACACACACACACACACCAGCCACCCTGCTTGAAGACACACACACACACACACACACACACACACACACACACCAGCCACCCTGCTTGAAGACACACACACACACACACACACACACACACACACACACACACACACACACACACACACACACACACACACACACACCAGCCACCCTGCTTGAAGACACACACACACACACACACACCAGCCACCCTGCTTGAAGACACACACACACACACACACACACACACACACACACCAGCCACCCTGCTTGAAGACACACACACACACACACACACACACACACACACACCAGCCACCCTGCTTGAAGACACACACACACACAGTGTTGCTGTGACTGTGTTAGAGAGAGCAGCTCTCTGATTCTCTCTCTCTCTCACTCACTCATTCAGTTATTCATCCTACACTCACCACAGTGAATATACTCATATTACAAGCGGGTTACTAGTGCTATTTACCGGGGAGCGCTAGACCCACACGAGTCAAAGAAAAATACGAAATATCTAGAAATTTGTCCTCAAAATCAGATAAAAATTTAGATGCTGAAAAAAATAAAAAAATCCCATAAAGGCCCCAGAGCTTTATTCTGACCATCAATAAAGCACCGACTTTATTGCTAGTGTCTGCAGTTGTCTTTACTGGGAAGCACTAGGCCCGTACGGGGTAGCTCAGCAGCCAGCTAATGTGAAGTTATCAGGTTTGATCCTAGGTGGTGGAGAGTTGCTCCGGTCCCTAGGATCAAGAGCACTAATTTTGAGTAAAAAACGAGATCTGATTTAATATACGTCACACCTGGACACGTCTCACCTGTTCTTAACAAGGTAGGCTAATTAACATTATTATTATTATTATTATTATTATTATTATTATTATTATTATTATTATTATTATTATCTGTAGTAGTATCAGTGCGTTCCAGTGGTCATTGTGTTCCAGTGGTCAGTGTGTTCCAGTGGTTAGTGTGTTCCAGTGGTCAGTGTGTTCCTGTGGGCAGTGTGTTCCGGTGGTCAGTGTGTTCCAGTGGTCAGTGTGTTCCAGTGGTTAGTGTGTTCCAGTGGTCAGTGTGTTCCAGTGGGCAGTGTGTTCAAGTGGGCAGTGTGTTCCAGTGGACAGTGTGTTCCAGTGGACAGTGTGTTCCAGTGGGCAGTGTGTTCCAGTGGACAGTGTGTTCCAGTGGGCAGTGTGTTCCAGTGGGCAGTGTATTCCAGTGGTCAGTGTGTGCCAGTTGTCAGTGTGTTCCAGTGGTCAGTGTGCTCCAGTGGTCAGTGTGTTCCAGTTGTCAGTGTGTTCCAGTGGTCAGTGTATTCCAGTGGTCAGTGTGTTCCAGTGGTCAGTGTGTTCCAGTGGTCAGTGTATTCCAGTGGTCAGTGTGTGCCAGTTGTCAGTGTGTTCCAGTGGTCAGTGTGCTCCAGTGGTCAGTGTGTTCCAGTTGTCAGTGTGTTCCAGTGGTCAGTGTATTCCAGTGGTCAGTGTGTTCCAGTGGTCAGTGTGTTCCAGTGGTCAGTGTGTTCCAGTGGTCAGTGTGTTCCAGTGGTCAGTGTGTTCCAGTGGTCAGTGTGTTCCAGTGGTCAGTGTGTTCCAGTGGTCAGTGTATTCCAGTGGTCAGTGTGTTCCAGTTGTCAGTGTGTTCCAGTGGTCAGTGTGCTCCAGTGGTCAGTGTGTTCCAGTGGTCAGTGTGTTCCAGTGGTCAGTGTGTTCCAGTGGTCAGTGTGTTCCAGTGGGCAGTGTGTTCCAGTGGGCAGTGTGTTCCAGTGGTCAGTGTGTTCCAGTGGGCAGTGTGTTCCAGTGGGCAGTGTGTTCCAGTGATCAGTGTGTTCCAGTGGTCAGTGTGTTCCAGTGGTCAGTGTGTTCCAGTGGGCAGTGTGTTCCAGTGGGCAGTGTGTTCCAGTGGGCAGTGTGTTCCAGTGGTCAGTGTGTTCCAGTGGTCAGTGTGTTCCAGTGGGCAGTGTGTTCCAGTGGGCAGTGTGTTCCAGTGGTCAGTGTGTTCCAGTGGGCAGTGTGTTCCAGTGGGCAGTGTGTTCCAGTGGGCAGTGTGTTCCAGTGGGCAGTGTGTTCCAGTGGGCAGTGTGTTCCAGTGATCAGTGTGTTCCAGTGGTCAGTGTTTTCCAGTGGTCAGTGTGTTCCAGTGGGCAGTGTGTTCCAGTGGTCAGTGTGTTCCAGTGGGCAGTGTGTTCCAGTGGTCAGTGTGTTCCAGTGGTCAGTGTGTTCCAGTGGTCAGTGTGTTCCAGTGGTCAGTGTGTTCCAGTGGTCAGTGTGTTCCAGTGGGCAGTGTGTTCCAGTGGGCAGTGTGTTCCAGTGATCAGTGTGTTCCAGTGGTCAGTGTGTTCCAGTGGGCAGTGTGTTCCAGTGGGCAGTGTGTTCCAGTGATCAGTGTGTTCCAGTGGTCAGTGTGTTCCAGTGGTCAGTGTGTTCCAGTGGGCAGTGTGTTCCAGTGGGCAGTGTGTTCCTGTGGGCAGTGTGTTCCAGTGGTCAGTGTGTTCCAGTGGGCAGTGTGTTCCAGTGGGCAGTGTGTTCCAGTGATCAGTGTGTTCCAGTGGTCAGTGTGTTCCAGTGGTCAGTGTGTTCCAGTGGGCAGTGTGTTCCAGTGGGCAGTGTGTTCCAGTGGTCAGTGTGTTCCAGTGGGCAGTGTGTTCCAGTGGGCAGTGGAGAACAACATGAAGTTCAGAGGGGATAAGTTCCCCCTGTTTACGAACGAAAGAATGACGACCTCAAAAGAATTTAGAAGCTTCAAGATGATCATCAATTAGAACACAATAATTACGTAAAAGTCCTGGGGATAATAATGTCAGCTGACCTTTCTTTCAAACAACACAATAAGACAAATGTCACAACGCAGGAGGGAGAGATACATGATTATATACACCTGGAAAATCCTAGAGGGACTAGTACCGAACTTGCACACGAAAATCACTCACTACGAAAGCAAAAGACTTGGCAGACGATGCACCATCCCCCCAATGAAAAGCAGGGGTGTCACTAGCACGTTAAGAGACCATACAATAAGTGTCAGGGGACCGAGACTGTTCAACTGCCTCCCAGCACACATAAGGGGGATTACCAACAGACCCCTGGCAGTCTTCAAGCTGGCACTGGACAAGCACCTAAAGTCAGTTCCTGATCAGCCGGGCTGTGGCTCGTACGTTGGTTTGCGTGCAGCCAGCAGCAACAGCCTGGTTGATCAGGCGCTGATCCACCAGGAGGCCTGGTCACAGACCGGGCCGCGGGGGCGTTGACCCCCGAAACTCTCTCCAGGTAAACTCCAGGTAAACAGCCAGGAAGATAACGGGGCGCATATTGAGAACTTTCAAAACAAGAGAAATCTTGCCAATGGTGACACTATTCGAATGACTTGTGCTCTCTTGTTTAGAATATTGTTCAGTGCTGACGACTCCGTTCAGGGCAGGAGATATATCACAACTGGAACACATACGGAAGTCATTTACATCCTATCATTTTCCTAGCAGATGTGGTAGAGACATTGTTGTGATCTTTGAAAGTGAGATTCTCTGACATCATCACTCCCAGGTCCTTCACATAGTTTCTCGCTCTGTTATGTGGTTGGAACATGTTTTATACTCCGATCCAGTTTTTATTTCCTCTAGTTTTTCACATAGAGCCAATAAGCCATTTAAATTACTGGGACTCCTTAAAGTTCTAAATATGTACTTACTGGAGTGCAGGAGAGAGAGATACATGATAATATATACCTAGAAAGTACTCGAGGGCCTGGTCCCAAACGTGTACACTGCCATAACAACATCCTGGAGTGAGAGATATGTGCAAAATAAACCCAGTGAAAAACAGGAGTGCAGTGGGCACAATAAGAGAACAATGTGTCAACATTCGTGGCCCCAAAATATTCATCATCTTATCAGAAGATATGAGAAACACTGCTGGAACAAGTGTAAGTCTTCATGATATTGGAAACACTACTGGAACAAGTGTAGAAGTCTTCAAGATATCAGAAACACTGGTGGAACAAGTGTAGAAGTCTTCAAGATATCAGAAACACTGCTGGAACAAGTGTAGAAGTCTTCAAGATATCAGAAACACTGCTGGAACAAGTGTAGAAACCTTCAGAACCTCAGAAACACTGCTGGAACAAGTGTAGAAGTCTTCAAGATATCAGAAGCACTGCTGGAACAAGTGTAGAAGTCTTCAAGATATCAGAAACACTGCTAGAACAAGTGTAGAAGTCTTCAAGATATCAGAAACACTGCTGGAACAAGTGTAGAAGTCTTCAAGATATCAGAAACACTGCTGGAACAAGTGTAGAAGTCTTCAAGATATCAGAAGCACTGCTGGAACAAGTGTAGAAGTCTTCAAGATATCAGAAGCACTGCTGGAACAAGTGTAGAAGTCTTCAAGATATCAGAAACACTGCTGGAACAAGTGTAGAAGTCTTCAAGATATCAGAAACACTGCTGGAACAAGTGTAGAAGTCTTCAAGATATCAGAAACACTGCTGGAACAAGTGTAGAAGTCTTCAAGATATCAGAAGCACTGCTGGAACAAGTGTAGAAGTCTTCAAGATATCAGAAACACTGCTAGAAAAAGTGTAGAAGTCATCAAAACCTCAGAAACACTGCTGGAACAAGTGTAGAAGTCTTCAAGATATCAGAAACACTGCTGGAACAAGTGTAGAAGTCTTCAAGATATCAGAAACACTGCTGGAACAAGTGTAGAAGTCTTCAAGATATCAGAAACACTGCTGGAACAAGTGTAGAAGTCTTCAAGATATCAGAAACACTGCTGGAACAAGTGTAGAAGTCTTCAAGATATCAGAAACACTGCTGGAACAAGTGTAGAAGTCTTCAAGATATCAGAAACACTGCTGAAACAAGTGTAGAAGTCTTC
>NC_091382.1:509552-632052 GCF_038502225.1 Cherax quadricarinatus
AGCAGCAGCAGCAGCAGCAGCAGCAACAGCGGCGGAAGCAGCAGCAGCAGCAGCAGCAGCAGCAGCAGCAGCAGCAGCAGCAGCAGCAGCAGCAGCAGTGGCGGCGGCAGCAGCAGCAGCAGCAGCAGCAGCAGCAGCAGCAGCAGCAGCAGCGGCAGCAGCAGCGCAGCAGCAGCAGCCGCAGCAGCAACAGCAGCAGCAGCAGCAGCAGGCAGCAGCAGCAGCAGCGGCAGCAGCAGCAGCAGTGCAGCAGCAGCAGCAGCAGCAGCAGCAGCAGCAGTGCAGCAGCAGCAGCAGCAGCAGCAGCAGTAGCAGGAGCAGCAGCAGCAGCAGCAGCAGCAGCAGCAGTGGCAGCAGCAGCAGCAGCAGCAGCAGCAGCAGCAGCAGCAGCAGCAGGCAGCAGTGGCAGCAGCAGGCAGCAGCAGCAGTGCAGCAGCAGCAGCAGCAGCAGGCAGCAGCAGCAGCAGCAGCAGCAGTGCAGCAGCAGCCGCAGCAGCAGCAGCAGCAGCAGCAGCAGCAGCAGCAGCAGCAGCAGCAGCAGCAGCAGCAGCAGCAGCAGCAGCAGCAGCAGCAGCAGCAGCAGCAGCAGCAGCAGCAGCAGCAGCAGCAGCAGCAGCAGCAGCAGCAGCAGCAGCAGCAGCAGCAGCAGCAGCAGCAGCGGCAGCAGCAGCAGCGGCAGCAGCCTAGCAGCAGCAGTGGCAGCAGCAGCAGCAGCAGCAGCAGCAGCACTGCACGCAGCAGCAGCAGCAGCAGTGCGGCAGCAGTAGCAGCAGCAGCGGCAGCAGCAGCAGCAGCAACAGCAGCAGCAGGCAGCAGCGGCACAGCAGCAGCAGTGGCAGGCAGCAGGCAGCAGCAGCAGCAGCAGCAGTGGCAGCAGCAGCAGCAGCTCAGCAGCAGCAGCAGCAGCAGCGCAGCAGCAGCAGCAGCAGCAGCAGGCAGCAGCAGCAGTGGCAGCAGTGGCGGCAGCAGCAGCTGCAGTGGCAGCAGCAGCAGCACAGCAACAGCAGAGCAGTAGCAGCAGCAGCAGCAGTGGCAGCAGCAGCAGCGGCAGCAGCAGCAGCAGTCGCAGCAGCAGTGGCAGCAGCAGCGCAGCAGCAGCAGTGGTCGCAGCAGTAGCAGCAGTGGCAGTAGCAGCAGTGGCAGCAGTGGCAGCAGCAGTAGTGGCAGCAGCAGCAGCAACAGCACAGCAGCAGCAGTCGCAGCAGCAGCAGCAGTGGTGGCAGCAGCAGCGGCAGTAGCAGCAGCAGTCGCAGTAGCAGTAGCAGAGCAGTAGCAGTGGTCGCAGTAGCAGCAGCAGTGGCAGCAGCAGTGATGCAGCAGGCAGCAGTGGCAGTGGCAGTGGCAGCAGCAGTAGCAGCAGCAGCAGTGGCAGCAGCAGCAGTGGCAGCAATGGTGGCAGTGGCAGAAACAGTGGCAATAGCAGCAGCAGTGGCAGCAATGGCGGCAGCGGCAGCAGCAGCAGCAGCAGCAGCAGTGGCAGCAGCAGTGGCAGCAGCAGCAGCAGCAGCAGCAGTGCAGTAGCAGCAGCAGTGGCAGCAGCAGTAGCTGCAGCAACGGTGGCAGTAGCAGCAGCAGTGCAGCAGTGGCAGCAGCAGCAGCAGTCGCAGCAGTCGCAGCAGCAGTAGCAGTGGCAGCAGTAGCAGCAGCAGCTGCTACCGTTACCTTGCGTTGTTACTGCTATTTCTTTACCGTCACTGTTACCATTGCTGCCATTCTATTCATGTTACTGTTGCTGTCACCGTTGCTGTCACTGTTGTTGTCGCTGTTGCTGTCGCTGTTGCTGTTGCTGCCACTGTTGCTGTCACTGTTTCTGTCACTGCTGCTGTCACTGTAGCTGTCACTGCTGCTGTCACTGTAGCTGTCACTGCTGCTGTCACTGTTGCTGTCACTGTAGCTGTCACTGTTGCTGTCACTGTTGCTGTCACTGTTGCTGTTGCTGTTGCTGCCACTGTTGCTGTCACTGTTGCTGTCACTGTTGCTGTCACTGTTGCTGTCACTGTTGCTGTCACTGCTGCTGTCACTGTAGCTGTCACTGCTGCTGTCACTGTTGCTGTCACTGTTGCTGTCACTGTTGCTGTCACTTGCTGTCACTGTAGCTGTCACTGCTGCTGTCACTGCTGCTGTCACTGTTGCTGTCACTGTAGCTGTCACTGTTGCTGTCACTGTTGCTGTCACTGCTGCTGTGACTGTTGCTGCCACTGTTGCTGTCACTGTAGCTGTCACTGTTGCTGTCACTGTTGCTGTCACTGTTGCTGTCACTGCTTATGTCACTGTTGCTGTCACTGTTGCTGTCACTGTTGTTGTCACTGTTGCTGTCACTGTTGCTGTCACTGTTGCTGTCACTGTTGCTGTCACTGTTGCTGTCACTGTAGCTGTCACTGCTGCTGTCACTGTTGCTGTCACTGTTGCTGTCACTGTAGCTGTCACTGTTGCTGTCCCTGTTGCTGTCACTGTTGCTGTCACTGTAGCTGTCACTGTTGCTGTCACTGTTGCTGTCACTGTTGCTGTCACTGTTACTATTATTGTTACTGTTACTGTTGTTGTTACTGTTGTTGCTACTGTTACTGTTGTTGTTACTGTTACTGTTACTGTTGTTACTGTTACTGTTGTTGTTACTGCTACTGTTGTTGTTACTATTACTGTTGCTGTTGTTATTACTGTTACTGTTGTTGTTACTGTTGCTGTTGTTATTACTGTTACTGTTGTTGTTACTGTTACTGTTGTTGTTACTGTTACTGTTGCTGTTGTTGTTATTGTTGCTGTTGTTGCTACTGTTACTGTTGTTGTTACTGTTACTGCTGCTGTTGTTGTTTCTGTTACTGTTGTTACTATTGTTGTTACTGTTGCTGTTACTGTTGTTGTTACTGTTAATGTTGTTGTTACTGTTACTGCTGCTGTTGTTGTTATTGTTACTGTTGTTACTATTGTTGCTACTGTTACTGTTGTTGTTACTGTTACTGTTGTTGTTACTGTTACTGTTGCTTTTACTATTGTTGTTGCTGTTACTGTTGCTGTTCATGTTGCTATTAATGTTACTGTTGCTGTTACTGTTTCTATTAATGTTACTGTTGCTGTTACTGTTTCTATTAATGTTACTGTTGCTGTCACTGTTGCTGTCACTGTTGCTGTCACTGTTGCTGTTGCTGTCGCTGTTGCTGTTGCTGCCACTGTTGCTGTCACTGTTGCTGTCACTGTTGCTGTCACTGTTTCTGTCACTGCTGCTGTCACTGTAGCTGTCACTGCTGCTGTCACTGTTGCTGTCACTGTAGCTGTCACTGCTACTGTCACTGTTGCTGTCACTGTAGCTGTCACTGTAGCTGTCACTGCTGCTGTCACTGTTGCTGTCACTGTTGCTGTCACTGTTGCTGTCACTGTTGCTGTCACTGTTGCTGTCACTGTAGCTGTCACTGCTGCTGTCACTGTTGCTGTCACTGTTGCTGTCACTGTTGCTGTCACTTGCTGTCACTGTGGCTGTCACTGCTGCTGTCACTGTTGTTGTCACTGCTGCTGTCACTGTTGTTGTCACTGTTGCTGTCACTGCTGCTGTCACTGCTGCTGTCACTGTTGCTGCCACTGTTGCTGTCACTGTAGCTGTCACTGTTGCTGTCACTGTTGCTGTCACTGTTGCTGTCACTGCTGATGTCACTGTTGCTGTCACTGTTGCTGTCACTGTAGTTGTCACTGTTGCTGTCACTGTTGCTGTCACTGTTGCTGTCACTGTTGCTGTCACTGTTGCTGTCACTGTAGCTGTCACTGCTGCTGTCACTGTTGCTGTCACTGTTGCTGTCACTGTAGCTGTCACTGTTGCTGTCACTGTTGCTGTCACTGTTGCTGTCACTGTAGCTGTCACTGTTGCTGTCACTGTTGCTGTCACTGTTGCTGTCACTGTAGCTGTCACTGTTGCTGTCACTGTTGCTGTCACTGTTGCTATCACTGCTGATGTCACTGTTGCTGTCACTGTTGCTGTCACTGTTGCTGTCACTGTTGCTGTCACTGTTGCTGTCACTGTTGCTGTCACTGTTGCTGTCACTGTTGCTGTCACTGTTGCTGTCACTGCTGATGTCACTGCTGATGTCACTGTTGCTGTCACTGTTGCTGTCACTGTTGCTGTCACTGTTGCTGTCACTGTTGCTGTCACTGCTGATGTCACTGTTGCTGTCACTGTTGCTGTCACTGTTGCTGTCACTGTTGCTGTCACTGTTGCTGTCACTGTTGCTGTCACTGTTGCTGTCACTGTTGCTGTCACTGTTGCTGTCACTGTTGCTGTCACTAACTTTCCATCTGAATGGAACTTCCGCAGGAGTGATCTTAATCTTCCAGTTTTAAAACACAACTTGGTGTTTTTATTTTGTTGTTTTAAACCTGTGTTTTATCCCGGCGTTTTAAACTCTGGTTCCTAATTTCTTAGATTCTTAGTCCGTTAAGTTCCTAATCCAGTCACTAGGTACCACCGACACTAGGTACCACCGACACTAGGTACCACTGACACTAGGTACCACTGACACTAGGTACCACCGACACTAGGTACCACCGACACTAGGTACCACTGACACTAGGTACCACCGACACTAGGTACCACTGACACTAGGTACCACGGACACTAGGTACCACCGACACTAGGTACCACCGACACTAGGTACCACCGACACTAGGCACCACCTACACTAGGTACCACCGACACTAGGTACCACCGACACTAGGTACCACCGACACTAGGTACCACCGACACTAGGTACCACCGACACTAGGTACCACCGACACTAGGTACCACTGACACTAGGTACCACCGACACTAGGTACCACCGACACTAGGTACCACCGACACTAGGTTCCACCGATACTAGGTTCCACCGACACTAGGTTCCACCGACACTAGGTACCACTGACACTCGGTACCACCGACACTAGGTACCACTGACACTAGGTACCACCGACACTAGGTACCACCGACACAAGGTACCACTGACACTAGGTACCACCGACACAAGGTACCACCGACACTAGGTACCACCGACACTAAGTACCACCGACACTAGGTACCACCGACACTAGGTACCACTGACACTAGGTTCCACCGACACTAAGTTCCACCGACACTAGGTACCACTGACACTCGGTACCACCGACACTAGGTACCACTGACACTAGGTACCACTGACACTAGGTACCACCGACACTAGGTTCCACCGACACTTGGTACCACTGACACTCGGTACCACCGACACTAGGTACCACGGACACTAGGTACCACTGACACTAGGTACCACCGACACTAGGTACCAGCGACACTAGGTACTACTGACACTAGGTACCACCGACACTAGGTACCACTGACACTAGGTACCACTGACACTAGGTACCACCGACACTAGGTACCACTGACACTAGGTACCACGGACACTAGGTACCACCGACACTAGGTACCACTGACACTAGGTACCACTGACACTAGGTACCACCGACACTAGGTACCACCGACACTAGGTACCACCGACACTAGGTACCACCGACACTAGGTACCACCGACACTAGGTACCACCGACACTAGGTACCACCGACACTAGGTACCACCGACACTAGGTACCACCGACACTAGGTTCCACCGACACTAGGTACCACCGACACTAGGCACCACCGACACTAGGTACCACCGACACTAGGTTCCACCGACACTAGGTACCACCGACACTAGGTACCACCGACACTAGGTACCACGGACACTAGGTACCACCGACACTAGGTACCACCGACACTAGGTACCACCGACACTAGGCACCACCGACACTAGGTACCACCGACACTAGGTACCACCGACACTAGGTACCACCGACACTAGGTACCACCGACACTAGGCACCACCGACACTAGGTACCACCGACACTAGGTACCACTGACACTAGGTACCACCGACACTAGGTACCACCGACACTAGGTACCACCGACACTAGGTTCCACCGATACTAGGTTCCACCGACACTAGGTTCCACCGACACTAGGTACCACTGACACTCGGTACCACCGACACTAGGTACCACTGACACTAGGTACCACCGACACTAGGTACCACCGACACAAGGTACCACAGACACTAGGTACCACTGACACTAGGTTCCCCCGACACTAGGTACCACCGACACTAAGTACCACCGACACTAGGTACCACCGACACTAGGTACCACCGACACTAGGTTCCACCGACACTAGGTTCCACCGACACTAGGTACCACTGACACTCGGTACCACCGACACTAGGTACCACTGACACTAGGTACCACTGACACTAGGTACCACCGACACTAGGTACCACCGACACTAGATACCACTGACACTAGGTACCACCGACACTAGGTTCCACCGACACTAGGTACCACTGACACTCGGTACCACCGACACTAGGTACCACGGACACTAGGTACCACTGACACTAGGTACCACCGACACTAGGTACCAGCGACACTAGGTACTACTGACACTAGGTACCACCGACACTAGGTACCACTGACACTAGGTACCACTGACACTAGGTACCACCGACACTAGGTACCACTGACACTAGGTACCACTGACACTAGGTACCACCGACACTAGGTACCACTGACACTAGGTACCACTGACACTAGGTACCACCGACACTAGGTACCACCGACACTAGGTACCACCGACACTAGGTTTCACCGACACTAGGTACCACCGACACTAGGTACCACCGACACTAGGTACCACCGACACTAGGTACCACCGACACTAGGTACCACCGACACTAGGTTCCACCGACACTAGGTACCACCGACACTAGGCACCACCGACACTAGGTACCACCGACACTAGGTTCCACCGACACTAGGTACCACCGACACTAGGTACCACCGACACTAGGTACCACCGACACTAGGTACCACCGACACTAGGTACCACCGACACTAGGTACCACCGACACTAGGTACCACCGACACTAGGTACCACCGACACTAGGTACCACCGACACTAGGTACCACCGACACTAGGTACCACCGACACTAGGTACCACCGACACTAGGTACCACCGACACTAGGTACCACTGCACCAGACACAAAAGTCATCTAGTAAGTGGACTGAAATATAATTATAGCATCATAGGTTAAATGTTACATTACAACCCATTACCTTAATTATTTTTTGCCATTAAATAACTGAGATGAGGATGTATACATATATATATATAAAGATATATACATATATATATATATAAATATATATACATATATATATATATATAAATATATATATATATAAATATATACACATGTATATATATATATATATATATATATATATATATATATATATATATATATATATATATATATATATATATATATATATATATATATAAATGGAGAGTTAGAGGTATTGGGAAGATGGAGGGAATATTTTGAGGAATTGTTGAATGTTGATGAAGATAGGGAAGCTGTGATTTCGTGTATAGGGCAAGGAGGAACAACATCTTGTAGGAGTGAGGAAGAGCCAGTTGTGAGTGTGGGGGAAGTTCGTGAGGCAGTAGGTAAAATGAAAGGGGGTAAGGCAGCCGGGATTGATGGGATAAAGATAGAAATGTTAAAAGCAGGTGGGGATATAGTTTTGGAGTGGTTGGTGCAATTATTTAATAAATGTATGGAAGAGGGTAGGGTACCTAGGGATTGGCAGAGAGCATGCATAGTTCCTTTGTATAAAGGCAAAGGGAACAAAAGAGTGCAAAAATTATAGGGGGATAAGTCTGTTGAGTATACCTGGTGAAGTGTATGGTAGGATTATTATTGAAAGAATTAAGAGTAAGACGGAGAATAGGATAGCAGATGAACAAGGAGGCTTTAGGAAAGGTAGGGGGTGTGTGGACCAGGTGTTTACAGTGAAACATATAAGTGAACAGTATTTAGATAAGGCTAAAGAGGTCTTTGTGGCATTTATGGATTTGGAAAAGGCGTATGACAGGGTGGATAGGGGGGCAATGTGGCAGATGTTGCAAGTGTATGGTGTAGGAGGTAGGTTACTGAAAGCAGTGAAGAGTTTTTACGAGGATAGTGAGGCTCAAGTTAGAGTATGTAGGAAAGAGGGAAATTATTTCCCAGTAAAAGTAGGCCTTAGACAAGGATGTGTGATGTCACCGTGGTTGTTTAATATATTTATAGATGGGGTTGTAAGAGAAGTAAATGCGAGGGTCTTGGCAAGAGGCGTGGAGTTAAAAGATAAAGAATCACACACAAAGTGGGAGTTGTCACAGCTGCTCTTTGCTGATGACACTGTGCTCTTGGGAGATTCTGAAGAGAAGTTGCAGAGGTTGGTGGATGAATTTGGTAGGGTATGCAAAAGAAGAAAATTAAAAATGAATACAGGAAAGAGTAAGGTTATGAGGATAACAAAAAGATTAGATGATGAAAGATTGAATATCAGATTGGAGGGAGAGAGTATGGAGGAGGTGAATGTATTCAGATATTTGGGAGTGGACGTGTCTGTGGATGGGTCTATGAAAGATGAGGTGAATCATAGAATTGTTGAGGAGAGAAGGGTGAGCGGTGCACTTAGGAGTCTGTGGAGACAAAGAACTTTGTCCTTGTAGGCAAAGAGGGGAATGTATGAGAGTATAGTTTTACCAACGCTCTTATATGGGTGTGAAGCATGGGTGATGAATGTTGCAGCGAGGAGAAGGCTGGAGGCAGTGGAGATGTCATGTCTGAGGGCAATGTGTGGTGTGAATATAATGCAGAGAATTCGTAGTTTGGAAGTTAGGAGGAGGTGCGGGATTACCAAAACTGTTGTCCAGAGGACTGAGGAAGGGTTGTTGAGGTGGTTCGGACATGTAGAGAGAATGGAGCGAAGCAGAATGATTTCAAGACTGTATCAGTCTGTAGTGGAAGGAAGGCGGGGTAGGGGTCTGCCTAGGAAAGGTTGGAGGGAGGGGGTAAAGGAGGTTTTGTGTGCGAGGGGCTTGGACTTCCAGCAGGCATGCGTGAGCGTGCTTGATAGGAGTGAATGGAGACAAATGGTTTTTAATACTTGACGTGCTGTTGGAGTGTGAGCAAAGTAACATTTATGAAGGGATTCAGGGAAACCGGCAGGCCGGACTTGAGTCCTGGAGATGGGAAGTACAGTGCCTGCACTCTGAAGGAGGGGTGTTAATGTTGCAGTTTAAAAACTGTAGTGTAAAGCACCCTTCTGGCAAGACAGTGATGGAGTGAATGATGGTGAAAGTTTTTCTTTTTCGGGCCACCCTGCCTTGGTGGGAATCGGCCAGTGTGTTAATAAATAATAAATAAACAAACATATATATATATATATATATATATATATATATATATATATATATATATATATATATATATATATATATATATATATATCAGTTGACAGGAGGATTCGAACCTGATTACTGTACTTCAGTGTAGGGCAGTACTTTATCCATACGGGTAGACTCTAGTAGGAAGGAAGAGGAGGAGGAGGAGGAGGAAGAAGAGGAGGAGGAAGAAGAGGAGGAGGAAGAAGAGAAGGAAGAGTGTTGTGTGTCTTGTGCGACACTGATGGACTCTGCAGGAAATAGCGTTGTTAGTTGTGTCCAGTCGTGTTTACTACCACTACTAGCTGCTGCTGCTGCCACTACTAGCTGCTGCTGCTGCCACTACTAGCTGCTGCTGCTGCCACTACTAGCTGCTGCTGCCACTACTAGCTGCTGCTGCCACTACTAGCTGCTGCTGCTACCACTACTAGCTGCTGCTGCTACCACTACTAGGTGCTGCTGCCACTACTAGCTGCTGCTGCTGCCACTACTAGCTGCTGCTGCCACTACTAGCTGCTGCTGCCACTACTAGCTTCTACTGCCACTACTAGCTGCTGCTGCCACTACTAACTGCTGCTGCTGCTACCACTACTAGCTGCTACTGCCACTACTAGCTGCTGCTGCTGCCACTACTAGCTGCTACTGCCACTACTAGCTGCTGCTGCTGCCACTACTAGCTGCTACTGCCACTACTAGCTGCTGCTACCACTACTAGCTGCTGCTGCCACTACTAGCTGCTGCTGCTGCTGCCACTACTAGCTTCTGCTGCTGCTGCTACCAATACTAGCTGCTGCTGCTACCACTACTAGCTGCTGCTGCTACCACTACTAGGTGCTGCTGCCACTACTAGCTGCTGCTGCCACTACTAGCTGCTGCTGCTGCCACTACTAGCTGCTGCTGCCACTACTAGCTGCTACTGCCACTACTAGCTTCTACTGCCACTACTAGCTGCTGCTGCCACTACTAACTGCTGCTGCTGCCACTACTAGCTGCTACTGCCACTACTAGCTGCTGCTGCTGCCACTACTAGCTGCTACTGCCACTACTAGCTGCTGCTGCCACTACTAGCTGCTGCTGCTGCTGCTGCCACTACTAGCTTCTACTGCCACTACTAGCTGCTGCTGCTGCCACTACTAGCTGCTGCTGCTGCCACTACTAGCTGCTACTGCCACTACTAGCTGCTGCTGCTGCCACTACTAGCTGCTACTGTCACTACTAGCTGCTGCTGCCACTACTAGCTGCTGCTGCCACTACTAGCTGCTGCTGCCACTACTAGCTGCTGCTGCCACTACTAGCTGCTACTGCCACTACTAGCTGCTGCTGCTGCTGCCACTACTAGCTGCTACTGCCACTACTAGCTGCTGCTGCTGCCACTACTAGCTGCTACTGCCACTACTAGCTGCTGCTGCCACTACTAGTTGCTGCTGCCACTACTATCTGCTGCTGCCACTACTAGCTGCTGCTGCCACTACTAGCTGCTGCTGCCACTACTAGCTGCTGCTGCCACTACTAGCTGCTACTGCCACTACTAGCTGCTGATGCCACTACTAGCTGCTGCTGCCACTACTAGCTGCTGCTGCCACTACTAGCTGCTGCTGCCACTACTAGCTGCTGCTGCCACTACTAGCTGCTGCTACCACTTCTACTAGTTGCTACCACTACTAGCTGCTGCTGCTACTACTAGCTGCTGCCACTACTAGCTGCTGCTACCACTACTAGCTGCTGCTACCACTACTACTAGCTGCTACCACTACTACTAGCTGCTACCACTACTACTAGCTGCTACCACTACTAGCTGCTGCTACCACTACTAGCTGCTACCACTACTAATAGCTGCTACCACTACTGCTAGCTGCTACCACTACTAGCTGCTGCTACCACTACTAGCTGCTGCTACCACTACTATCTGCTACCACCACTACTAGCTGCTACCACTACTAGCTGCTACCACTACTACTAGCTGCTACCACTACTACTAGCTGCTGCCACTACTAGCTGCTGCTACCACTACTAGCTGCTGCTACCACTACTAGCTGCTACCACTGCTAGCTGCTACCACTACTACTACCACGACTACCAATATATATATATATATATATATATATATATATATATATATATATATATATATATATATATATATATATATATATATATATATATATGTGTGTGTGTGTGTGTGTGTGTGTGTGTGTGTGTGTGTGTGTGTGTGTGTGTGTGTGTGTGTGTGTGTGTGTATTCTCCCCTCCGGCAAAGACTTAGGGTCATTATGGGGTGAGAACATGACTGTCCACCTTCTTAAGAAAGTCACCAATCTCCTGAGCACTTTCCTTACATCTCACACTGACGGTAGAGGAAATTTCTGTCTCGTGGCACCTGTCACACACACACACTCTGCAGGAAAGTACGTAGTACCTAACGCCACTTATCCAGATCCTACAATGAGACCTGGGTGAGTGGCCTAAGTAATACGTACTTTGACGCAAAGTGTGTGGGTTCGAATCCTACTCTGGACTGAGACATAATATATGTCTTTATGTATGTGTTACCGTGCCTTATCAATTAATTTCTGATGTGTCACTCAGAAATATATATATTTTGAGAGTGTGCATGGTAAGCCAGGGAAGTCCATGGTACCATGACCAGAAACTGGATCACTGATCCATTACCTGACTAACACCAGTGCCAGTGTAAATATTCAACGTTTCCCTCATGAACAAAGTGCCATTGGCACTTTCAGGTGCCAGTGTCAGCTTCATATATCAACGTTCAGCTGTGTTTATATTTGTAAGAGGAGACGGTATCACTGCTGCCTTCGTCAGGAAAAATTATCTGACAGTTTAATCTGGTGAGAGCAGGGGATGAGATCTGTCAGCACTGTGATGGTGGCACTGTAAGACTCTGTAAGAGTGAGTGAAGGCACTGCAAGCAGTGACACTAGTGGAGCACTGCAGGCAGTGGCACTCTAGTGGAGCACTGCAGGCAGTGGCACTAGTGGAGCACTGCAGGTAGTGGCACTAGTGGAGCACTGCAGGCAGTGACACTCTAACGGAGAACTGCTACCAGTGGCAATCTAGTGGAGCACAACACTGGTAGAGCACTGCAGTTAGTGGCACTCTAGTGGAGCACTGGAAGAGGGTCATTATACAGGAGGCAGCCAGACTCCTCAACCTGGTCATTATTTAACACAACACAACCAGGTGCCACCACCTTCACACTGACCTGTCATCTCTCCTCACCTCTCTCATCTCTCCTCACCTCTCTCATCTCTCCTCACCTCTCTCATCTCTCTCATCCTCTCTCATCTCTCCCTACCTCTCTCATTTCTCCCTACACTGACACCCAGATCAGGAGACAACTGCCATCTTTTCGATACTAATCAAACACCATCTTCAACACTAGCTGAGAAAGATACCTAGTATCAGCTGACATGTTGACCACACTCTTGAATTATTAAGACATGTCCAACACTTGGGTATCATTATTGATGAAAGGTTTCGCATACACGGTAGGTTTCTCCAGTCAAATACAGAGGGAACCATCAACCTTGGAGAAAAAGTATTTTAGGGGGTCAGTCCCTCAGCCTGGCTGGTATTGTAGACCAGTTTGAACACTGTCTTACAATACTCTGTTTCCGCATGGAAGACGTTTCGCCCTTTGTAGAGCTTTGTAGACCTTGTGTTAGTAGATAGACTTTAAACCCCATTAACCAGCCAACCAGAAGGTCGGCCCAAGAGCTGCACTTAATTACATATTCAGTTTAAGTGCACAGTACATCCTAAATACTGTCTTGCAACATTGTCCCTCCTGTCTGTTGCTGTCTTGCAACATTGTCCCTCCTGTCTGCTGCTGTCTTGCAACATTGTCCCTCCTATCTGTTGTTGTCTTGCAACATTGTCCCTCCTGTCTGTTGCTGTCTTGCAACATTGTCCCTCCTACCTGTTGCTGTCTTGCAACATTGTCCCTCCTGTCTGTTGCTGTCTTGCAACATTGTCCCTCCTGTCTGTTGCTGTCTTGCAACATTGTCCCTCCTGTCAGTTGCTGTCTTGCAACATTGTCCCTCCTGTCAGTTGCTGTCTTGCAACATTGTCCCTCCTGTCTGTTGCTGTCTTGCAACATTGCACAACTCCTGACGACGCTCCAGAGTGTGAAAGATCCAGAGTTAAAGATCTCCATCCACAAGTGGCTTGAAATGCACTGCTAGACACTGCAAGACACTGCAAGACACTGCAAGACATTGCTAGACACTGCTAGATACTGCTAGACACTGCAAGACACTGCAAGACACTGCAAGACATTGCTAGACACTGCAAGACACTGCAAGACACTGCAAGACACTGCAAGACATTGCTAGACACTGCAAGACACTGCAAGACACTGCAAGACACTGCAAGACACTGCAAAACACTGCAAGACACTGCTAGACACTGCAAGACACTGCAAAACACTGCAAGACACTGCTAGACACTGAAATACACTGTAAGACACTGTAATACATGCTAGACATTGCTACACACTGTAATACACTGTAATACACTGCAATACACTGTAATACACTATAATACACTGTAATACACTGTAATACACTGTAATACACTGTAATACACTGTAATACACCGTAATACACCGTAATACACCGTAATACACCGTAATACACCGTAATACACCGTAATACACTGCAATACACTGTAATACACTGTAATACACCGTAATACACTGTAATACACTGTAATACACTGTAATACACTGTAATACACTGTAATACACTGTAATACACTGTAATACACCGTAATACACCGTAATACACCGTAATACACCGTAATACACTGCAATACACTGTAATACACTGTAATACACTGTAATACACTGTAATACACTGTAATACACTGTAATACACTGTAATACACTGTAATACACTATAATACACTGTAATACACTGTAATACACTGTAATACACTGTAATACACTGTAATACACTGTAATACACTGTAATACACTGTAATACACTGTAATACACTGTAATACACTGGTGCAGTTTTAATCAAGACTCGGCGGCTCTCATCCGTAAATTTCAATTTCGCTCTATTTTTTGTAAAGAATATTGGAAGAATGATGATGATGATGATAATAATAATAATAATAATAATAATAATAATAATAATAATAATAATAATAATAATAATAATAATAATTATGTATGTATGTGCAATATACCACAAACTGCGGGTATAATTCAGTGGATATACCTGGTATACTCTCTTAAATATACCCTGTATACTTACTGCCAGGTGAACAGTGACAGCAGGTGTCAGATGACTAGCACCCAGGTACCTACTTACTGCCAGGTGAACAGTGACAGCAGGTGTCAGATGACTAACACCCAGGTACCTACTTACTGCCAGGTGAACAGTGACAGCAGGTGTCAGGTGACTAACACCCAGGTACCTACTTGCTGCCAGGTGAACAGTGACAGCAGGTGTCAGGTGACTAACACCCAGGTACCTACTTGCTGCCAGGTGAACAGTGACAGCAGGTGTCAGGTGACTAACACCCAGGTACCTACTTGCTGCCAGGTGAACAGTGACAGCAGGTGTCAGGTGACTAACACTCAGGTACCTACTTACTGCCAGGTGAACAGTGACAGCAGGTGTCAGGTGACTAACACCCAGGTACCTACTTGCTGCCAGGTGAAAAGTGACAGCAGGTGTCAGGTGACTAACACCCAGGTACCTACTTACTGCCAGGTGAACAGTGACAGCAGGTGTCAGGTGACTAACACCCAGGTACCTACTTACTGCCAGGTGAACAGTGACAGCAGGTGTCACGTGACTAACACCCAGGTACCTACTTACTGCCAGGTGAACAGTGACAGCAGGTGTCAGGTGACTAACACCCAGGTACCTACTTGCTGCTAGGTGAACAGTGACAGCAGGTGTCAGGTGACTAACACCCAGGTACCTACTTACTGCCAGGTGAACAGTGACAGCAGGTGTCAGATGACTAACACCCAGGTACCTACTTACTGCCAGGTGAACAGTGACAGCAGGTGTCAGGTGACTAACACCCAGGTACCTACTTACTGCCAGGTGAACAGTGACAGCAGGTGTCACGTGACTAACACCCAGGTACCTACTTACTGCCAGGTGAACAGTGACAGCAGGTGTCAGGTGACTAACACCCAGGTACCTACTTACTGCCAGGTGAACAGTGACAGCAGGTGTCAGGTGACTAACACCCAGGTACCTACTTACTGCCAGGTGAACAGTGACAGCAGGTGTCACGTGACTAACACCCAGGTACCTACTTACTGCCAGGTGAACAGTGACAGCAGGTGTCAGGTGACTAACACCCAGGTACCTACTTGCTGCTAGGTGAACAGTGACAGCAGGTGTCAGGTGACTAACACCCAGGTACCTACTTACTGCCAGGTGAACAGTGACAGCAGGTGTCAGATGACTAACACCCAGGTACCTACTTACTGCCAGGTGAACAGTGACAGCAGGTGTCAGGTGACTAACACCCAGGTACCTACTTACTGCCAGGTGAACAGTGACAGCAGGTGTCACGTGACTAACACCCAGATACCTTACTGCCAGGTGAACAGTGACAGCAGGTGTCAGGTGACTAACACCCAGGTACCTACTTACTGCCAGGTGAACAGTGACAGCAGGTGTCAGATGACTAACACCCAGATACCTACTTACTGCCAGGTGAACAGTGACAGCAGGTGTCACGTGACTAACACCCAGGTACCTACTTACTGCCAGGTGAACAGTGACAGCAGGTGTCAGGTGACTAACACCCAGGTACCTACTTGCTGCCAGGTGAACAGTGACAGCAGGTGTCAGGTGACTAACACTCAGGTACCTACTTACTGCCAGGTGAACAGTGACAGCAGGTGTCAGGTGACTAACACCCAGGTACCTACTTACTGCCAGGTGAACAGTGACAGCAGGTGTCAGGTGACTAACACCCAGGTACCTACTTGCTGCCAGGTGAACAGTGACAGCAGGTGTCAGGTGACTAACACTCAGGTACCTACTTACTGCCAGGTGAACAGTGACAGCAGGTGTCAGGTGACTAACACCCAGGTACCTACTTGCTGCCAGGTGAAAAGTGACAGCAGGTGTCAGGTGACTAACACCCAGGTACCTACTTACTGCCAGGTGAACAGTGACAGCAGGTGTCACGTGACTAACACCCAGGTACCTACTTACTGCCAGGTGAACAGTGACAGCAGGTGTCAGGTGACTAACACCCAGGTACCTACTTGCTGCTAGGTGAACAGTGACAGCAGGTGTCAGGTGACTAACACCCAGGTACCTACTTACTGCCAGGTGAACAGTGACAGCAGGTGTCAGATGACTAACACCCAGGTACCTACTTACTGCCAGGTGAACAGTGACAGCAGGTGTCAGGTGACTAACACCCAGGTACCTACTTACTGCCAGGTGAACAGTGACAGCAGGTGTCAGGTGACTAACACCCAGGTACCTACTTACTGCCAGGTGAACAGTGACAGCAGGTGTCAGATGACTAACACCCAGGTACCTACTTGCTGCTAGGTGAATAGTGACAGCAGGTGTCAGGTGACTAACACCCAGATACCTACTTACTGCCAGGTGAACAGTGACAGCAGGTGTCAGGTGACTAACACCCAGGTACCTACTTACTGCCAGGTGAACAGTGACAGCAGGTGTCAGGTGACTAACACCCAGGTACCTACTTACTGCCAGGTGAACAGTGACAGCAGGTGTCAGGTGACTAACACCCAGGTACCTACTTACTGCCAGGTGAACAGTGACAGCAGGTGTCAGGTGACTAACACCCAGGTACCTACTTACTGCCAGGTGAACAGTGACAGCAAGTGTCTGGTGACTAACACCCAGGTACCTACTTACTGCCAGGTGAACAGTGACAGCAGGTGTCAGGTGACTAACACCCAGGTACCTACTTACTGCCAGGTGAACAGTGACAGCAGGTGTCAGGTGACTAACACCCAGGTACCTACTTACTGCCAGGTGAACAGTGACAGCAGGTGTCAGGTGACTAACACCCAGGTACCTACTTACTGCCAGGTGAACAGTGACAGCAGGTGTCAGATGACTAACACCCAGGTACCTACTTACTGCCAGGTGAACAGTGACAGCAGGTGTAAGGTGACTAACTCCCAGGTACCTACTTACTGCCAGGTGAACAGTGACAGCAGGTGTCAGGTGACTAACACCCAGGTACCTACTTACTGCCAGGTGAACAGTGACAGCAGGTGTCAGATGACTAACACCCAGGTACCTACTTACTGCCAGGTGAACAGTGACAGCAGGTGTCAGGTGACTAACACCCAGGTACCTACTTACTGCCAGGTGAACAGTGACAGCAGGTGTCAGGTGACTAACACCCAGGTACCTACTTACTGCCAGGTGAACAGTGACAGCAGGTGTCACGTGACTAACACCCAGATACCTACTTGCTGCCAGGTGAACAGTGACAGCAGGTGTCACGTGACTAACACCCAGGTACCTACTTACTGCCAGGTGAACAGTGACAGCAGGTGTCACGTGACTAACACCCAGATACCTACTTACTGCCAGGTGAACAGTGACAGCAGGTGTCACGTGACTAACACCCAGATACCTACTTACTGCCAGGTGAACAGTGACAGCAGGTGTCACGTGACTAACACCCAGGTACCTACTTACTGCCAGGTGAACAGTGACAGCAGGTGTCAGATGACTAACACCCAGGTACCTACTTGCTGCTAGGTGAACAGTGACAGCAGGTGTCAGGTGACTAACACCCAGATACCTACTTACTGCCAGGTGAACAGTGACAGCAGGTGTCAGGTGACTAACACCCAGGTACCTACTTACTGCCAGGTGAACAGTGACAGCAGGTGTCAGGTGACTAACACCCAGGTACCTACTTACTGCCAGGTGAACAGTGACAGCAGGTGTCACGTGACTAACACCCAGGTACCTACTTACTGCCAGGTGAACAGTGACAGCAGGTGTCAGATGACTAACACCCAGGTACCTACTTACTGCCAGGTGAACAGTGACAGCAGGTGTCTGGTGACTAACACCCAGGTACCTACTTCCTGCCAGGTGAACAGTGACAGAAGGTGTCAGGTGACTAACACCCAGGTACCTACTTACTGCCAGGTGAACAGTGACAGCAGGTGTCACGTGACTAACACCCAGGTACCTACTTACTGCCAGGTGAACAGTGACAGCAGGTGTCAGGTGACTAACACCCAGGTACCTACTTGCTGCTAGGTGAACAGTGACAGCAGGTGTCAGGTGACTAACACCCAGGTACCTACTTACTGCCAGGTGAACAGTGACAGCAGGTGTCAGATGACTAACACCCAGGTACCTACTTACTGCCAGGTGAACAGTGACAGCAGGTGTCAGGTGACTAACACCCAGGTACCTACTTACTGCCAGGTGAACAGTGACAGCAGGTGTCACGTGACTAACACCCAGGTACCTACTTACTGCCAGGTGAACAGTGACAGCAGGTGTCAGGTGACTAACACCCAGGTACCTACTTACTGCCAGGTGAACAGTGACAGCAGGTGTCAGGTGACTAACACCCAGGTACCTACTTACTGCCAGGTGAACAGTGACAGCAGGTGTCACGTGACTAACACCCAGGTACCTACTTACTGCCAGGTGAACAGTGACAGCAGGTGTCAGGTGACTAACACCCAGGTACCTACTTGCTGCTAGGTGAACAGTGACAGCAGGTGTCAGGTGACTAACACCCAGGTACCTACTTACTGCCAGGTGAACAGTGACAGCAGGTGTCAGATGACTAACACCCAGGTACCTACTTACTGCCAGGTGAACAGTGACAGCAGGTGTCAGGTGACTAACACCCAGGTACCTACTTACTGCCAGGTGAACAGTGACAGCAGGTGTCACGTGACTAACACCCAGGTACCTACTTACTGCCAGGTGAACAGTGACAGCAGGTGTCAGGTGACTAACACCCAGGTACCTACTTACTGCCAGGTGAACAGTGACAGCAGGTGTCAGATGACTAACACCCAGGTACCTACTTACTGCCAGGTGAACAGTGACAGCAGGTGTCACGTGACTAACACCCAGGTACCTACTTACTGCCAGGTGAACAGTGACAGCAGGTGTCAGGTGACTAACACCCAGGTACCTACTTGCTGCCAGGTGAACAGTGACAGCAGGTGTCAGGTGACTAACACTCAGGTACCTACTTACTGCCAGGTGAACAGTGACAGCAGGTGTCAGGTGACTAACACCCAGGTACCTACTTACTGCCAGGTGAACAGTGACAGCAGGTGTCAGGTGACTAACACCCAGGTACCTACTTGCTGCCAGGTGAACAGTGACAGCAGGTGTCAGGTGACTAACACTCAGGTACCTACTTACTGCCAGGTGAACAGTGACAGCAGGTGTCAGGTGACTAACACCCAGGTACCTACTTGCTGCCAGGTGAAAAGTGACAGCAGGTGTCAGGTGACTAACACCCAGGTACCTACTTACTGCCAGGTGAACAGTGACAGCAGGTGTCACGTGACTAACACCCAGGTACCTACTTACTGCCAGGTGAACAGTGACAGCAGGTGTCAGGTGACTAACACCCAGGTACCTACTTGCTGCTAGGTGAACAGTGACAGCAGGTGTCAGGTGACTAACACCCAGGTACCTACTTACTGCCAGGTGAACAGTGACAGCAGGTGTCAGATGACTAACACCCAGGTACCTACTTACTGCCAGGTGAACAGTGACAGCAGGTGTCAGGTGACTAACACCCAGGTACCTACTTACTGCCAGGTGAACAGTGACAGCAGGTGTCAGGTGACTAACACCCAGGTACCTACTTACTGCCAGGTGAACAGTGACAGCAGGTGTCAGATGACTAACACCCAGGTACCTACTTGCTGCTAGGTGAATAGTGACAGCAGGTGTCAGGTGACTAACACCCAGATACCTACTTACTGCCAGGTGAACAGTGACAGCAGGTGTCAGGTGACTAACACCCAGGTACCTACTTACTGCCAGGTGAACAGTGACAGCAGGTGTCAGGTGACTAACACCCAGGTACCTACTTACTGCCAGGTGAACAGTGACAGCAGGTGTCAGGTGACTAACACCCAGGTACCTACTTACTGCCAGGTGAACAGTGACAGCAGGTGTCAGGTGACTAACACCCAGGTACCTACTTACTGCCAGGTGAACAGTGACAGCAAGTGTCTGGTGACTAACACCCAGGTACCTACTTACTGCCAGGTGAACAGTGACAGCAGGTGTCAGGTGACTAACACCCAGGTACCTACTTACTGCCAGGTGAACAGTGACAGCAGGTGTCAGGTGACTAACACCCAGGTACCTACTTACTGCCAGGTGAACAGTGACAGCAGGTGTCAGGTGACTAACACCCAGGTACCTACTTACTGCCAGGTGAACAGTGACAGCAGGTGTCAGATGACTAACACCCAGGTACCTACTTACTGCCAGGTGAACAGTGACAGCAGGTGTAAGGTGACTAACTCCCAGGTACCTACTTACTGCCAGGTGAACAGTGACAGCAGGTGTCAGGTGACTAACACCCAGGTACCTACTTACTGCCAGGTGAACAGTGACAGCAGGTGTCAGATGACTAACACCCAGGTACCTACTTACTGCCAGGTGAACAGTGACAGCAGGTGTCAGGTGACTAACACCCAGGTACCTACTTACTGCCAGGTGAACAGTGACAGCAGGTGTCAGGTGACTAACACCCAGGTACCTACTTACTGCCAGGTGAACAGTGACAGCAGGTGTCACGTGACTAACACCCAGATACCTACTTGCTGCCAGGTGAACAGTGACAGCAGGTGTCACGTGACTAACACCCAGGTACCTACTTACTGCCAGGTGAACAGTGACAGCAGGTGTCACGTGACTAACACCCAGATACCTACTTACTGCCAGGTGAACAGTGACAGCAGGTGTCACGTGACTAACACCCAGATACCTACTTACTGCCAGGTGAACAGTGACAGCAGGTGTCACGTGACTAACACCCAGGTACCTACTTACTGCCAGGTGAACAGTGACAGCAGGTGTCAGATGACTAACACCCAGGTACCTACTTGCTGCTAGGTGAACAGTGACAGCAGGTGTCAGGTGACTAACACCCAGATACCTACTTACTGCCAGGTGAACAGTGACAGCAGGTGTCAGGTGACTAACACCCAGGTACCTACTTACTGCCAGGTGAACAGTGACAGCAGGTGTCAGGTGACTAACACCCAGGTACCTACTTACTGCCAGGTGAACAGTGACAGCAGGTGTCACGTGACTAACACCCAGGTACCTACTTACTGCCAGGTGAACAGTGACAGCAGGTGTCAGATGACTAACACCCAGGTACCTACTTACTGCCAGGTGAACAGTGACAGCAGGTGTCTGGTGACTAACACCCAGGTACCTACTTACTGCCAGGTGAACAGTGACAGCAGGTGTCAGGTGACTAACACCCAGGTACCTACTTACTGCCAGGTGAACAGTGACAGCAGGTGTCAGGTGACTAACACCCAGGTACCTACTTACTGCCAGGTGAACAGTGACAGCAGGTGTCACGTGACTAACACCCAGATACCTACTTACTGCCAGGTGAACAGTGACAGCAGGTGTCACGTGACTAACACCCAGATACCTACTTACTGCCACGTGAACAGTGACAGCAGGTGTCAGGTGACTAACACCCAGATACCTACTTACTGCCAGGTGAACAGTGACAGCAGGTGTCAGGTGACTAACACCCAGGTACCTACTTACTGCCAGGTGAACAGTGACAGCAGGTGTCAGGTGACTAACACCCAGGTACCTACTTACTGCCAGGTGAACAGTGACAGCAGGTGTAAGGTGACTAACACCCAGGTACCTACTTACTGCCAGGTGAACAGTGACAGCAGGTGTCAGGTGACTAACACCCAGGTACCTACTTACTGCCAGGTGAACAGTGACAGCAGGTGTCAGATGACTAACACCCAGATACCTACTTACTGCCAGGTGAACAGTGACAGCAGGTGTCAGGTGACTAACACCCAGGTACCTACTTACTGCCAGGTGAACAGTGACAGCAGGTGTAAGGTGACTAACACCCAGATACCTACTTACTGCCAGGTGAACAGTGACAGCAGGTGTCAGGTGACTAACACCCAGATACCTACTTACTGCCAGGTGAACAGTGACAGCAGGTGTCACGTGACTAACACCCAGGTTCTGCCTCGCCTGGGTATCGAACCCAGGCACCTTCGACTGTCAGATGAACCCTACCATAAGGTCCACGTCCCACTGGAATAAAATATCATTCCCGACCGAACTGAATAAAAAAATCACATCAGAATACATTAAAAAAAATTCTCTCTCAGACACAAATCGAATTTAAAAGAAAAAATTATTTTTTCTCGTAAAATGTATTCATTGCCCGTTCGTATTTTTTTGGGGGGACACGAATGAATTAGTATTAGTGTCTGTACGTGCCTTCACGTGTCTGCAGGGGTCGAGGCACAGCTCCTGGCCCGGTTTCTTCTTTTACTGATAGCTCTTCTGCGAGCATTTATTGATAAAAGACAATTCTGGAAAGTTTAAAAAGCTTTCGAGAGCTTTAAAGAGCTTTTAAGAGCTTTAAAGAGCTTTTAAGAGCTTTAAAGGGCTTTGAAGACCTTTAACGAGCTTTTCAGAGTTTTAAAGAGCTTTTCAGAGTTTTAAAGAGCTTTTAAGAGCTTTAAAGAGCTTTTAAGAGCTTTAGAGAGTTTATAAGTGTTTTACAGAGCTTCAGAGCTTTTCAGAGCTCTAAAGAGCTTCTAAGAGATTTTAAAAAGTTTTAAGGCATTTAAAGAGCATTTAAAGATCTTTTAAGACATTTTCAAAACTTTTCAGAGCTCTAAGGACCTTTATAGAGCTCATAAGAGCTTTCAGCAGCTTTTCCCAACTTTCTCTAGGTTTTCAGCTTCAAAGCTTGCCCAAGGTTCCCTGCAAATAGGTGAAGAAACCAGCTTTAAAGCATAAAGCTGACCTTGTGAGAATGAAAGCTTGATCCCAGACATGACTGTAAATCTGTAAACAAATACTGCATCTCTCTGTAAATCTGTAAACAAATACTGCATCTCTCTGTAAATCTGTAAACAAATACTGCATCTCTCTGTAAATCTGTAAACAAATACTGCATCTCTCTGTAAATCTGTAAACAAATACTGCATCTCTCTGTAAATCTGTAAACAAATACTGCATCTCTCTGTAAATCTGTAAATAATATACAGTCTATTTGTAAACAAAATGCAATATATGTAAATTAAATGCAATCTATCTGCAAATAAAATTAATTCTATCTGTAAATCTGTAAATAAAATAGTCTGTAAGTGTGTGTGTGTGTGTGTGTGTGTGTGTGTGTGTGTGTGTGTGTGTGTGTGTGTGTGTGTGTGTGTGTGTGTGTGTGTGTGTGTGTGTGTGTGTGTGTGTGTGTATGTGTGTGTGTGTGTGTGTGTGTGTGTGTGTGTGTGTGTGTGTGTGTGTGTGTGTGTGTGTGTGTGTGTGTGTGTGTGTGTGTGTGTGTGTGTGTGTGTGTGTGTGTGTGTGTGTGTGTGTGTGTGTGTGTGTGTGTGTGTGTGTGTGTGTGTGTGTGTGTGTGTGTGTGTGTGTGTGTGTGTGTGTGTGTGTGTGATGTGTGTGTGTGTGTGTGTGTGTGTGTGTGTGTGTGTGTGTGTGTGTGTGTGTGTGTGTGTGTGTGTGTGTGTGTGTGTGTGTGTGTGTGTGTGTGTGTGTGTGTGTGTAAGTGTGTGTGTGTGTGTGTGTGTGTGTGTGTAAGTGTGTGTGTGTACTCACCTAGTTGTACTCACCTAGTTGAGGTTGCGGGGGTCGAGTCCGAGCTCCTGGCCCCGCCTCTTCACTGATCGCTACTAGGTCACTCTCCCTGAGCCGTGAGCTTTATCATACCTCTGCTTAAAGCTATGTATGGATCCTGCCTCCACTACATCGCTTCCCAAACTATTCCACTTACTGACTACTCTGTGGCTGAAGAAATACTTCCTAACATCCCTGTGATTCATCTGTGTCTTCAGCTTCCAACTGTGTCCCCTTGTTACTGTGTCCAATCTCTGGAACATCCTGTCTTTGTCCACCTTGTCAATTCCTCTCAGTATTTTGTATGTCGTTATCATGTTTCCCCTATCTCTCCTGTCCTCCAGTGTCGTCAGGTTGATTTCCCTTAACCTCTCCTCGTAGGACATACCTCTTAGCTCTGGGACTAGTCTTGTTGCAAACCTTTGCACTTTCTCTAGTTTCTTCACGTGCTTGGCTAGGTGTGGGTTCCAAACTGGTGCCGCATACTCCAATATGGGCCTAACGTACACGGTGTACAGGGTCCTGAATGATTCCTTATTAAGATGTCGGAATGCTGTTCTGAGGTTTGCTAGGCGCCCATATGCTGCAGCAGTTATTTGGTTGATGTGCGCTTCAGGAGATGTGCCTGGTGTTATACTCACCCCAAGATCTTTTTCCTTGAGTGAGGTTTGTAGTCTCTGACCCCCTAGACTGTACTCCGTCTGCGGCCTTCTTTGCCCTTCCCCAATCTTCATGACTTTGCACTTGGTGGGATTGAACTCCAGGAGCCAATTGCTGGACCAGGTCTGCAGCCTGTCCAGATCCCTTTGTAGTTCTGCCTGGTCTTCGATCGAGTGAATTCTTCTCATCAACTTCACGTCATCTGCAAACAGGGACACCTCAGAGTCTATTCCTTCCGTCATGTTCACAAATACCAGAAACAGCACTGGTCCTAGGACTGACCCCTGCGGGACCCCGCTGGTCACAGGTGCCCACTCTGACACCTCGCCACGTACCATGACTCGCTGCTGTCTTCCTGACAAGTATTCCCTGATCCATTGTAGTGCCTTCCCTGTTATCCCTGCTTGGTCCTCCAGTTTTTGCACCAATCTCTTGTGTGGAACTGTGTGTGTGTGTGTGTTAGAAACAGAGAGAGAGAGAGAGAAAGAGAGAGAGAGAAAGAGAGAGAGAGAGAGAGAGAGAGAGAGAGAGAGAGAGAGAGAGAGAGAGAGAGAGAGAGAGAGAGAGAGAGAGAGAGAGAGAGAGAGAGAGAGATACTCAACAAATATTGCTGACCTTTGGATAAAAGGCTTATGGCTTAGGCAACCAACCTACGCAGGTAACACACACGCATGTAATACACACACACACACAGGCAACACACTCAGGCAACACACACACAGGTAACACACATGCAGGCAACACACTCAGGCAACACACACTGATACACGACAGGGGTGACATAAGACTGACATCAGTAGAAGTAGTGGAGAGGTCAGTGTGAGGGGATCAGTCCCTCGGTCTTATAGAAGTAGGGACTGACCCCCTACCCCTCAGAATTACCTCTTTAAGGCTGAGGGACTGATCCACTTTAAACCTTTCCTTCAAAACTAAGGTGTAGGACTGAGGAAGCCTGCTGAGCGGGCGATAAGTTTCCAGGGTAGAGACGCCAACTGTTGCACATGTGCCTTACTTGTCTTGAATCATGTAATAGACGGTACTATTGTCTTGGTGGGGAGAAGAGTGGAGGGGGAGAGGGGAGGGGGAGAGGGGAGGGGGAGGGAGGGAGGGGAAGGGGTAAAACATGCGACATGTTGCCATGGATCGATGTTTAGAGATGCGCTGTGGGTATGTTTTGTAGGGTGCTAGGAGAGTGCTGGGAGAGTGCTGGGAGAGTGCTGAGAGAGTGCTTGGGGCAGTGATGGTGCTGGGAGAGTGCTGGGAGAATGCTTGGGTCAGTGGTGGTGGTGGGAGAGGGTGCTGGGAGAGTGCTGATGGCAGTGGTGGTGCTGGGAGAGTGCTGGGGAGCAGTGATGGTGCTGGGAGAGTGCTGGGAGAATGCTTGGGTCAGTGGTGGTGGTGGGAGAGGGTGCTGGGAGAGTACTGATGGCAGTGGTGGTGCTGGAAGAGTGCTGGGAGAGTGCTGGAGAGCAGTGATGGTGCTGGGAGAGTGCTGGGAGAATGCTTGGGTCAGTGGTGGTGGTGGGAGAGGGTGCTGGGAGAGTGCTGATGGCAGTGGTGGTGCTGGGAGAGTGCTGGGAGAGTGCTGGGGAGCAGTGATGGTGTTGGGAGAGTGCTGGGAGAATGCTTGGGTCAGTGGTGGAAGTGGGAGAGGGTGCTGGGAGAGTGCTGATGGCAGTGGTGGTGCTGGGAGAGTGCTGGGGAGCAGTGATGGTGCTGGGAGAGTGCTGGGAGAATGCTTGGGTCAGCGGTGGTGGTGGGAGAGGGTGCTGGGAGAGTGCTGATGGCAGTGGTGGTGCTGGAAGAGTGCTGGGGAGCAGTGATGGTGCTGGGAGAGTGCTGGGAGAATGCTTGGGTCAGTGGTGGTGGTGGGAGAGGGTGCTGGGAGAGTGCTGATGGCAGTGGTGGTGCTGGAAGAGTGCTGGGAGAGTGCTGGGGAGCAGTGATGGTGCTGGGAGAGTGCTGGGAGAATGCTTGGGTCAGTGGTGGTGGTGGGAGAGGATGCTGGGAGAGTGCTGATGGCAGTGGTGGTGCTGGAAGAGTGCTGGGAGAGTGCTGGGGAGCAGTGATGGTGCTGGGAGAGTGCTGGGAGAATGCTTGGGTCAGTGGTGGTGGTGAGAGAGGGTGCTGGGAGAGTGCTGATGGCAGTGGTGGTGCTGGGAGAGTGCTGGGGAGCAGTGATGGTGTTGGGAGAGTGCTGGGAGAGTGCTGGGGAGCAGTGATGGTGCTGGGAGAGTGCTGGGAGAATGCTTGGGGGTCAGTGGTGGTGGTGGGAGAGGGTGCTGGGAGAGTGCTGATGGCAGTGGTGCTGGGAGCAGTGGTAGTGCTAGGAAGGGATGCTGAGAGCAGTAGCGCTGGGAAGGGATGCTGAGAGCAGTAGCGCTGGGAAGAGATGCTGAGAGCAGTAGCGCTGGGAAGGGATGCTGAGAGCAATAGTGCTGGGAAGGGATGCTGAGAGCAGTAGTGCTGTGAAGCGATGCTGAGAGCAGTAGCGCTGGGAAGGGATGCTGAGAGCAGTAGTGCTGGGAAGGGATGCTGAGAGCAGTAGCGCTGGGAAGGGATGCTGAGAGCAGTAGTGCTGGGAAGGGATGCTGAGAGCAGTAGCGCTGGGAAGGGATGCTGAGAGCAGTAGTGCTGGGAAGGGATGCTGAGAGCAGTAGCGCTGGGAAGGGATGCTGAGAAGTGGTCAGTCCCTCACTGAGGGACTGATCACCTCAAAACTACGTCTTCAAGGGCGATGGACTGATGACATCGTCTTCACATCTCTGCTGCTTCTGCTAACTCTTCTGTACTCGACTGAAGAAGCCTGCTGTGTAGGCGATACGTTTCGGAATAAAGATAGGCTGGGTATGAATGGTATCTGGGGTATTGGACTAAATTCTTGGGTAGCCCTGGGAAAGGGCTGGACAAATTAATGGATGGTTTTAATAAAGGACAGTAGGCCTGCTGCAGTGCTCCTCCATTCTTATGTACTTATGTAAAGGAAAGTACCAGTAACATGTACCTGGGGACAGTACTAGGCAAGTCAGTCACCCTCCCCCAGTAGTGGGAAGTACCAGTAATTTACCTGGGGACAGTACTAGGCAAGTCAGTCACCCTCCCCCAGTAGTGGGAAGTACCAGTAATTTACCTGGGGACAGTACTAGGCAAGTCAGTCACCCTCCCCCAGTAGTGGGAAGTACCAGTAATTTACCTGGGGACAGTACTAGGCAAGTCAGTCACCCTCCCCCAGTAGTGGGAAGTACCAGTAATTTACCTGGGGACAGTACTAGGCAAGTCAGTCACCCTCCCCCAGTAGTGGGAAGTACCAGTAATTTACCTGGGGACAGTACTAGGCAAGTCAGTCACCCTCCCCCAGTAGTGGGAAGTACCAGTAATTTACCTGGGGACGGTACTAGGCAAGTCAGTCACCCTCCCCCAGTAGTGGGAAGTACCAGTAATTTACCTGGGAACAGTACTAGGCAAGTCAGTCACCCTCCCCCAGTAGTGGGAAGTACCAGTAATTTACCTGGGGACAGTACTAGGCAAGTCAGTCACCCTCCCCCAGTAGTGGGAAGTACCAGTAATTTACCTGGGGACAGTACTAGGCAAGTCAGTCACCCTCCCCCAGTAGTGGGAAGTACCAGTAATTACCTGGAGACAGTACTAGGCAAGTCAGTCACCCTACCCCAGTAGTGGGAAGTACCAGTAATTTACCTGGGGACAGTACTAGGCAAGTCAGTCACCCTCCCCCAGTAGTGGGAAGTACCAGTAATTTACCTGGGGACAGTACTAGGCAAGTCAGTCACCCTCCCCCAGTAGTGGGAAGTACCAGTAATTTACCTGGGGACAGTACTAGGCAAGTCAGTCACCCTCCCCCAGTAGTGGGAAGTACCAGTAATTTACCTGGGGACAGTACTAGGCAAGTCAGTCACCCTCCCCCAGTAGTGGGAAGTACCAGTAATTTACCTGGGGACAGTACTAGGCAAGTCAGTCACCCTCCCCCAGTAGTGGGAAGTACCAGTAATTTACCTGGGGACAGTACTAGGCAAGTCAGTCACCCCCCCCCAATGATATCAGTCATGATCGACTCCTCACCTGAGGTCGTCGACCCAACATCGACCCGATGCAACAGTCAACAGTCAGCATGCAGAGTGCAATCTTGCACTCTAGATGGTGGGAACATCTAGAGTGGAAGGAATACATCACAGAAGGACATCACAGAAATAAATCACAGGAACACATCACTGGAGTACATCACAGAAGGAACACATCACAGAAGGAGCACCTCACGGTAGCACATCACAAGAGCACATCACAGAAAAGGAGAGAGGTAGGTGACTCTCTGAACGAAAAAGTGAAGAAGGTATCGTATTTACGAGGGAGACATTAATGGTGGCAGACAGGAGAGATGAGAGTGCCAGCCAGCAGATATTAGACAGCATCCACACACAACACCAGACAGGAGAGATGAGAGTGCCAGCCAGCAGATATTAGACAGCATCCACACACAACACCAGACAGGAGAGATGAGAGTGCCATCCAGCAGGTATTAGACAGCATCCACACACACCACCAGACAGGAGAGATGAGAGTGCCAGCCAGCAGATATTAGACAGCATCCACACACAACACCAGACAGGAGAGATGAGAGTGCCAGCCAGCAGGTATTAGACAGCATCCACACACACCACCAGACAGGAGAGATGAGAGTGCCAGCCAGCAGATATTAGACAGCATCCACACACAACACCAGACAGGAGAGATGAGAGTGCCAGCCAGCAGATATTAGACAGCATCCACACACAACACCAGACAGGAGAGATGAGAGTGCCAGCCAGCAGATATTAGACAGCATCCACACACAGCACCAGACAGGAGAGATGAGAGTGCCAGCCAGCAGATATTAGACAGCATCCACACACAACACCAGACAGGAGAGATGAGAGTGCCAGCCAGCAGATATTAGACAGCATCCACACACAACACCAGACAGGAGAGATGAGAGTGCCAGCCAGCAGATATTAGACAGCATCCACACACAACACCAGACAGGAGAGATGAGAGTGCCAGCCAGCAGATATTAGACAGCATCCACACACAACACCAGACAGGAGAGATGAGAGTGCCAGCCAGCAGATATTAGACAGCATCCACACACAACACCAGACAGGAGAGATGAGAGTGCCAGCCAGCAGATATTAGACAGCATCCACACACAACACCAGACAGGAGAGATGAGAGTGCCAGCCAGCAGATATTAGACAGCATCCACATACTACACCAGACAGGAGAGACGAGAGTGACAGCCAGCAGATATTAGACAGCATCCACATACTACACCAGACAGGAGAGATGAGAGTGCCAACCAACAGATATTAGACAGCATCCACACACTACCCAAGCTGTTAAGACAGCTACCATGACTTGAGATGTGCTGTATTAACAGCACATCTCAATTCATGGAATTGACATCATCCTGGATGCTGAGAGAAGGAGCTGAAGCACTGTATTAACCCCTATTGAAATATAAACAAAAAGTCACTAGAGAGGAGACAACAGCTATACCCCTGATAAAGGTTTATCTCCATAAAGCTTGCTACGAGCGACTGGTCGATGTTATGAAGACTGATGATGCTGGATCCTAATTAACTTGACACTATCTCTCTCTTGCATCTTAATAAATCTTCTTGATTATGTCTTCGTACCCTTGCGCTCACAGAGGTAGATTGGTTCCTCTTCTTCACTGCAGACAGGTTACACTGGTGATAGATACAGGTTACAGCAGTGTAGTGGCTGAGGGTTCGCTAAAGTGAATAATGGTGTTTGAAGGGTGTCTTGTGGCCCATTGGAAGGTGTTTGTCTTACACACACACACACACACACACACACACAAACACACACACATATACACACACACACACACACACACACACACACACACACACACACACACACACACACACACAAACACACACACACACACACACACACACACACACACACACATATACACACACACACACACACACACACACACACACACACACACACACACACACACACACACACACACACACACACACACACATATACACACACACACACACACACACACACACACACACACACACACACACACACACACACATATACACACACACACACACACACACACACACACACACACACACACACACACACACACACACACACACACACATACACACACACACACACACACACACACACACACACACACACACACACACACACACACACACACACACACACACACACACACACACACACACACACACACACACACACACACACACACACACACACACACACACACACACACACACACACACACACACACACACACACACACACACACACACACACACACACACACACACACACACACACACACACACACACACACACACACACACCAACAATGACACTGACATATGTTATATCTCTGAGAGACACTCTCACATTTCTCACCCACATTTACAAAATCTTTCACAAAAACAGGAAGTCTTGCGTCAACAAGGGGTTTTAATAAGAGAAATGACAGCAGTGATACGCATGTCTGAGAGAGATGACAACAGTGATACGCATGTCTGAGAGAAATGACAGCAGTGATACGCATGTCTGAGAGAGAAGGCAGTATTGATATGCATGTCTGAGAGAGATGACAACAGTGATACGCATGTCTGAGAGAGATGACAGTACTGACATGCATGTCTGAGAGAGATGACAGCAGTGATACGCATGTCTGAGAGAGATGACAGCAGTGATATACATGTCTGAGAGAGATGACAGCAGTGATATGCATGTCTCAGAGAGATGACAGCAGTGATATGCATGTCTGAGAGAGATGACAGCAGTGATATACATGTCTGAGAGAGATGACAGCAGTGATATGCATGTCTGAGAGAGATGACAGCAGTGATATGCATGTCTAAGAGAGATGATATCATTAACACAGTAGTGACACACATCTCACAGGGGATAAAAAAAGAGATGAGAGTATTTGTGAGCATGTCATTGAGGTGATAAGATCCTCACGCATGTCATTAAAATCATGTTTTTCTGCTGCCGGAGAGAATCCCTATTGCATTTCCTGCTGAAAAATCTTACACAGGGCAAGATGGACTGTTTATTGTTACTGTTGGTAAATCTTACAGCTGTCTGTATGACTGTTGTCCCTTCACAGCTGTCTGTGAGACTATCCTCCTTTCACAGCTGTCTGTATGACTGTTGTCCCTTCACAGCTGTCTGTGAGACTATCCTCCTTTCACAGCTGTCTGTATGACTGTTGTCCCTTCACAGCTGTCTGTGAGACTATCCTCATTTCACAGCTGTCTGTATGACTGCTGTCCCTTCACAGCTGTCTCTGAGAATATCCTCCTTTCACAGCTGTCTGTATGACTGTTGTCCCTTCACAGCTGTCTGTGAGACTATCCTCCTTTCACAGCTGTCTGTATGACTGTTCTCCCTTCACAGCTGTCTGGGAGACTATCCTCCTTTCACAGCTGTCTGTATGACTGTTGTCCCTTCACAGCTGTCTGTGAGAATATCCTCCTTTCACAGCTGTCTGTATGACTGTTGTCCCTTCACAGCTGTCTGTGAGACTATCCTCCTTTCACAGCTGTCTGTATGACTGTTGTCCCTTCACAGCTGTCTGTGAGACTATCCTCCTTTCACAGCTGTCTGTATGACTGTTGTCCCTTCACAGCTGTCTGTGAGACTATCCTCCTTTCACAGCTGTCTGTACGACTGTTGTCCCTTCACAGCTGTCTGTGAGACTATCCTCCTTTCACAGCTGTCTGTATGACTGTTGTCCCTTCACAGCTGTCTGTGAGACTATCCTCCTTTCACAGCTGTCTGTATGACTGCTGTCCCTTCACAGCTGTCTCTGAGAATATCCTCATTTCACAGCTGTCTGTATGACTGTTGTCCCTTCACAGCTGTCTGTGAGACTATCCTCCTTTCACAGCTGTCTGTATGACTGCTGTCCCTTCACAGCTGTCTGTGAGACTATCCTCCTTTCACAGCTGTCTGTATGACTGCTGTCCCTTCACAGCTGTCTGTGAGACTATCCTCCTTTCACAGCTGTCTGCATGACTGTCCTCCCTTCACAGCTATCTACAAGACTAGACTAACTTCACAGCTGTCTACAAATCTAGACTAACTTCACAGCTATCTACGAAACTAGACTAACTTCACAGCTATCTACAAATCTAGACTAACTTCACAGCTATCTACAAAACTAGACTAACTTCACAGCTATCTACAAAACTAGACTAACTTCACAGCTATCTACTAATCTAGACTAACTTCACAGCTATCTACAAATCTAGACTAACTTCACAGCTATCTACTAATCTAGACTAACTTCACAGCTATCTACAAAACTAGACTAACTTCACAGCTATCTACAAATCTAGACTAACTTCACAGCTATCTACAAATCTAGACTAACTTCACAGCTATCTACAAAACTAGACTAACTTCACAGCTATCTACAAAACTAGACTAACTTCACAGCTATCTACTAATCTAGACTAACTTCACAGCTATCTACAAATCTAGACTAACTTCACAGCTATCTACTAATCTAGACTAACTTCACAGCTATCTACAAAACTAGACTAACTTCACAGCTATCTACTAATCTAGACTAACTTCACAGCTATCTACAAATCTAGACTAACTTCACAGCTATCTACTAATCTAGACTAACTTCACAGCTATCTACAAGACTAGACTAACTTCACAGCTATCTACAAATCTAGACTAACTTCACAGCTATCTACAAATCTAGACTAACTTCGCAGCTATCTGTAATAGTAATGTTGCAGAGCAGTTGACTACAAGACTGGTGTTACAGTGGCCACGTTGCATGGGAGGTTGTGAGATGTTCCACTTTAAACATAACAAAGGTAACACCATCAGTGTTGCACCTCTGTAAGATCTGATAGTTACACAGGTTCCAACTGTATCCTGTAACACAGCTTTCTGGACCTTTTGACTTACCAGCGTAGGTTGTATCCTGTAGGCTGTAACCTGGAGGTTGTATCCTGTAGGCTGTAACCTGGAGGTTGTATCCTGTAGGCTGTAACCTGGAGGTTGTAACCTGTAGGCTGTAACCTGGAGGTTGTAATCTGAAGGCTGTAACCTGGAGGTTGTAACCTGTAGGCTGTAACCTGGAGGTTGTAACCTGTAGGCTGTAACCTGGAGATTGTATCCTGTAGGCTGTAACCTGGAGGTTGTAACCTGTAGGCTGTAACCTGGAGGTTGTAAACTGCAGGCTGTAACCTGGAGATTGTATCCTGTAGGCTGTAACCTGGAGGTTGTAACCTGTAGGCTGTAACCTGGAGGTTGTAATCTGAAGGCTGTAACCTGGAGATTGTAAACTGTAGGCTGTAACCTGGAGATTGTATCCTGTAGGCTGTAACCTGGAGGTTGTAACCTGTAGGCTGTAACCTGGAGGTTGTAAACTGCAGGCTGTAACCTGGAGATTGTATCCTGTAGGCTGTAACCTGGAGGTTGTAACCTGTAGGCTGCAACCTGGAGGTTGTAATCTGAAGGCTGTAACCTGGAGATTGTAAACTGCAGGCTGTAACCTGGAGATTGTAAACTGTAGGCTGTAACCTGTAGGCTGTATCCTGTAGGCTGTAACCTGGAGGTTGTAACCTGTAGGCTGTAACCTGGAGATTGTAAACTGTAGGCTGTATCCTGTAGGCTGTAACCTGTAGGCTGTAACCTGGAGGTTGTAAACTGTAGGCTGTAACCTGGAGGTTGTAACCTGTAGGCTGTAACCTGGAGGTTGTAAACTGTAGGCTGTAACCTGTAGGCTGTATACTGTAGGCTGTAACCTGGAGGTTGTAACCTGTAGGCTGAATCCTGTAGGCTGTAACCTATAGGCTGTAACGTGTAGGCTGTATCCTGTAGGCTGTATCCTGTAGGCTGTATCCTGTAGGCTGTATCCTGTAGGCTGTAACCTGTAGGCTGTATCCTGTAGGCTGTAACCTGTAGGCTGTAACCTGTAGGCTGTATCCTGTAGGCTGTAACCTGTAGGCTGTATCCTGTAGGCTATAACCTGTAGGCTGTATCCTGTAGGCTGTAACCTGTAGGCTGTAACCTGTAGGCTGTAACCTGTAGGCTGTAACCTGTAGGCTGTATCCTGTAGGCTATAACCTGTAGGCTGTATCCTGTAGGCTGTAACCTGTAGGCTGTAACCTGTAGGCTGTAACCTGTAGGCTGTAACCTGTAGGCTGTATCCTGTAGGCTGTAACCTGTAGGCTGTATCCTGTAGGCTGTAACCTGTAGGCTGTATCCTGTAGGCTGTAACCTGTAGGCCGTAACTTCTTCAAGCATCAAACTGGGTCCTAATGGCTATAATAATAATAATAATAATAATAATAATAATAATAATAATAATAATAATAATAATAATAATAACAGAAAAAAGTAATGAAATTTGGAAATCGATATCCGAAGATTTATGTCTATGGACAAACTATTTTAATTTTGATGTCTTCTGTAAAATAAATAAATAAATAAATATACATATATATATATATATATATATATATATATATATATATATATATATATATATATATATATATATATATATATATATATATATATATATATATACACAGCCAATCACAGAGGTTAGGAGAGCTAGACATACCTTTATTACAACCAATCACAGAGTGATATATGGACACGCCCTCATTACAACCAATCATGAGCCACCATCGCCTTCTCTTACCTTCCAGTAATTAATCTGGCTATTAATCCTAGTGAAACATAAAGTCAGGATTTAAAATGAAGATAATCCATCAAAATAACAGATAAAAAGAAAACAATAAATATGTTTTTAGTAAGAAAATGGAAGTGTGGATGTACGTGCGGTTAGTGCGCATGCGCGCAGCTTATTTCCCGCCCATGGCTGCCGCGAGGTGTCCACGCGCTTCCCTCTACCTCCCTCATTTATCCTTAAAAATCCTAATCATCCGTACGTTTACATCCTCATGAATCTGCTAGCAAAGTGAAGCAACATCAGTGCAACTTTCAGGAGAGATACAACATTCATGAGTCAAGAGATGACGCCAGGAGAGCAGAATAATAGAGAGCCAACGTTTGGAGGTAAGCTCTGCCATTGCTGGAAAAATGGTCATTATAGCTGGAACTACACTTAATAAACCTGGCTTACTACTAACATGGCTTACTGCTAACCTGGGTTAATACTTATAACAAAGATGACATGACGTAACACAAGTAATGAAGCAGTATTGTTTGTTATAAGACTGACTGACACGCCAGGGAAATATTTCTAACGTTGATTGTGAAATTAACCAAGATGTGTTTGTGTTGCTGGTGTTTGTGTTGCTGATGTTTGTGATGCTGGTGTTTGTGTTGCTGGTGTTTGTGTTGCTGATGTTTGTGTTGCTGGTGTTTGTGTTGCTGGTGTTTGTGTTGCTGGTGTTTGTGTTGCTGGTGTTTGTGTTGCTGGTGTTTGTGTTGCTGGTGTTTGTGTTGCTGGTGTTTGTGTTGCTGATGTTTGTGTTGCTGATGTTTGTGTTGCTGATGTTTGTGTTGCTGGTGTTTGTGTTGCTGGTGTTTGTGTTGCTGATGTTTGTGTTGCTGATGTTTGTGTTGCTGGTGTTTGTGTTGCTGGTGTTTGTGTTGCTGGTGTTTGTGTTGCTGATGTTTGTGTTGCTGATGTTTGTGTTGCTGATGTTTGTGTTGCTGATGTTTGTGTTGCTGATGTTTGTGTTGCTGATGTTTGTGTTGCTGATGTTTGTGTTGCTGATGTTTGTGTTGCTGATGTTTGTGTTGCTGATGTTTGTGTTGCTGATGTTTGCTGCTGGTGTTTGTGTTGCTGATGTTTGTGTTGCTGGTGTTTGTGTTGCCAAAGTTCCCAAAGTTCCGCCTGTGTTCCTCTCCTTACCAACCAGATTTTAAAAGTTTTAATTGCTAGTGTTTTCCCAGGAAAAAAATCTTAAATTTGAGAAATTTTCCCACTAAATAATCTTCAAGATTTGTTTCTCTGTCCGAATCTATTTCCTGTGACTCAGTTTTGAGCTGTTTCTTGTATCTATAACTTATACATGACATTATTGGAACTTTGTGTTTGAAACTAAAATGAAAGGGAAGCGGGTTCGATTCCCTGTCAGGGGGAGATGCTGGAGCAAATTTCCTAGCACTTGCTGTCCCTGTTCACCTAGAAGTAAGTAGGTACCTGGGTGTTAGCCAGCTTACACCTGTTGTCCCTGTTCACCTAGCAGTAAGTAGGTACCTGGGTGTTAGTTAACTTACACCTTCTGTCCCTGTTCACCTAGCAGTAAGTAGGTACCTGGGTGTTAGTCAACTTACACCTGCTGTCACTGTTCACCTAGCTGTAAGTAGGTACCTGGGAAATAGTCAACTTACACCTGCTGTCACTGTTCACCTAGCAGTAAGTAGGTACCTGGGTGTTAGTCAACTTACATCTGCTGTCCCTGTTCACCTAGCAGTAAGTAGGTACCTGGGTGTTAGTTAACTTACACCTGCTGTCCCTGCTCACCTAGCAGTAAGTAGGTACCTGGGTGTTAGTCAACTTACACCTGCTGTCACTGTTCACCTAGCAGTAAGTAGGTACCTGGGTGTTAGTCAACTTACACCTGCTGCCCCTGTTCACCTAGCAGTAAGTAGGTACCTGGGTGTTAGTCAACTTACACCTGCTGTCACTGTTCACCTAGCAGTAAGTAGGTACCTGGGTGTTAGTCAACTTACACCTGCTGTCCCTGTTCACCTAGCAGTAAGTAGGTACCTGGGTGTTAGTCAACTTACACCTGCTGTCCCTGTTCACCTAGCAGTAAGTAGGTACCTGAGTGTTAGTCAACTTACACCTGCTGTCCCTGTTCACCTAGTAGTAAGTAGGTACCTGGGTGTTAGTCAACTTACACCTGCTGTCCCTGTTCACCTAGCAGTAAGTAGGTACCTGAGTGTTAGTCAACTTACACCTGCTGTCCCTGTTCACCTAGTAGTAAGTAGGTACCTGGGTGTTAGTCAACTTACACCTGCTGTAACTGTTCACCTAGCAGTAAGTAGGTACCTGGGTGTTAGTCAACTTACACCTGCTGTCACTGTTCACCTAGCAGTCCGTAGGTACCTGGGTGTTAGTCAACGTACACCTGCTGTCCCTGTTCACCTAGCAGTAAGTAGGTACCTGGGTGTTAGTCAACTTACACCTGCTGTCCCTGTTCACCTAGCAGTAAGTAGGTACCTGAGTGTTAGTCAACTTACACCTGCTGTCCCTGTTCACCTAGTAGTAAGTAGGTACCTGGGTGTTAGTCAACTTACACCTGCTGTAACTGTTCACCTAGCAGTAAGTAGGTACCTGGGTGTTAGTCAACTTACACCTGCTGTAACTGTTCACCTAGCAGTAAGTAGGTACCTGGGTGTTAGTCAACTTACACCTGCTGTCACTGTTCACCTAGCAGTAAGTAGGTACCTGGGTGTTAGTCAACTTAACTTACACCTGCTGTCCCTGTTCACCTAGCAGTAAGTAGGTACCTGGGTGTTAGTCAACTTACACCTGCTGTCCCTGTTCACCTAGCAGTAAGTAGGTACCTGAGTGTTAGTCAACTTACACCTGCTGTCCCTGTTCACCTAGTAGTAAGTAGGTACCTGGGTGTTAGTCAACTTACACCTGCTGTAACTGTTCACCTAGCAGTAAGTAGGTACCTGGGTGTTAATCAACTTACACCTGCTGTCACTGTTCACCTAGCAGTAAGTAGGTACCTGGGGGTTAGTCAACTTACACCTGCTGTAACTGTTCACCTAGCAGTAAGTAGGTACCTGGGTGTTAGTCAACTTACACCTGCTGTCCCTGTTCACCTAGCAGTAAGTAGGTACTTGGGTGTTAGTCAACTTACACCTGCTGTCACTGTTCACCTGGCAGTAAGTAGGTACCTGGGTGTTAGTCAACTTACACCTGCTGTCCCTGTTCACCTAGCAGTAAGTAGGTACCTGGGTGTTAGTCAACTTACACCTGCTGTCACTGTTCACCTAGCAGTAAGTAGGTACCTGGGTGTTAATCAACTTACACCTGCTGTCACTGTTCACCTAGCAGTAAGTAGGTACCTGGGGGTTAGTCAACTTACACCTGCTGTAACTGTTCACCTAGCAGTAAGTAGGTACCTGGGTGTTAGTCAACTTACACCTGCTGTCCCTGTTCACCTAGCAGTAAGTAGGTACTTGGGTGTTAGTCAACTTACACCTGCTGTCACTGTTCACCTGGCAGTAAGTAGGTACCTGGGTGTTAGTCAACTTACACCTGCTGTCCCTGTTCACCTAGCAGTAAGTAGGTACCTGGGTGTTAGTCAACTTACACCTGCTGTCACTGTTCACCTAGCAGTAAGTAGGTACCTGGGTGTTAGTCAACTTACACCTGCTGTCACTGTTCACCTAGCAGTAAGTAGGTACCTGGGTGTTAGTCAACTTACACCTGCTGTCACTGTTCACCTGGCAGTAAGTAGGTACCTGGGTGTTAGTCAACTTACACCTGCTGTCCCTGTTCACCTAGCAGTAAGTAGGTACCTGGGTGTTAGTCAACTTACACCTGCTGTCACTGTTCACCTAGCAGTAAGTAGGTACCTGGGTGTTAGTCAACTTACACCTGCTGTCCCTGTTCACCTAGCAGTAAGTAGGTACCTGGGTGTTAGTCAACTTACACCTGCTGTCACTATTCACCTAGCAGTAAGTAGGTACCTGGGTGTTAGTCAACTTACACCTGCTGTCACTGTTCACCTAGCAGTAAGTAGGTACCTGGGTGTTAGTTAACTTACACCTGCTGTCACTGTTCACCTAGCAGTAAGTAGGTACCTGGGTGTTAGTCAACTTACACCTGCTGTCACTGTTCACCTAGCAGTAAGTAGGTACCTGGGTGTTAGTCAACTTACACCTGCTGTCACTGTTCACCTAGCAGTAAGTAGGTACCTGGGTGTTAGTCAACTTACACCTGCTGTCCCTATTCACCTAGCAGTAAGTAGGTACTTGGGTGTTAGTCAACTTCCACCTGCTGTAACTGTTCACCTAGCAGTAAGTAGGTACCTGGGTGTTAGTTAACTTACACCTGCTGTAACTGTTCACCTAGCAGTAAGTAGGTACCTGGGTGTTAGTCAACTTACACCTGCTGTCACTGTTTACCTAGCAGTAAGTAGATACCTGGGTGTTAGTCAACTTACACCTGCTGTCACTGTTCACCTAGCAGTAAGTAGGTACCTGGGTGTTAGTCAACTTACACCTGCTGTCACTGTTCACCTAGAAGTAAGTAGGTACCTGGGTGTTAGTCGCCTTACACCTGCTGTCACTGTTCACCTAATATCTGTTAGCATGTAAATTGAACGATATAAAAAAAGTATTTAAATATATTCAATTTTTTCATTACAAAATAAATTTATTTTGTATTTACTCATCCCACTAACAGATTTATTTATGTAAAATAAAATGAAGGTGTGCTGGTAATCGAACTGGGGATTGATAATCCTAGAACTCCCCAATACCCACACGGTTGTTTCGGCTCGGTTACCTCGTAAAAAACCGTTACAGTTACATACTCCTATTTTTCAGATTTTTTTTTTTTTTTGTATATCCAGAAAACGAAATTCTGAATATGATTTTATTCCCGAGGAGGCGGTAAATCTGTATGGTTTTAGGGCTAGTAGGACCTACTGGGCCTCTCAAGGGAGGTTCCTTGACGCTGGTGAGGGGTTCTTGATCTTGGGAATTGGATCTGTGCTACAGTTCCCTGAATGCCTTCCACCCCCCCCCCCCACAGGCACTGTATAATCCCTATGGGTTTAGCGCTCCCCCATAGTAATAATAGAACCTACTGGACATAGATGCATAATCCAGTTATTTCCTATCCCTCTCAAAAAAAAAAATGGAGAAATAGGCCTAAATTAAAATATCAGGGCTTTAAAACGTTCCGATCTTCGTTGCTGAGTGTTTGCGACGTTGATATTGTTAGTCAAGTTGAGGTCAGATGTTGCAAATGTTCTGCTGGATTGTTGTCAGGACTGTGTGTGTAGAGTATGTAATGTGTCAGAGTTGTGTAGTGAATACCTTGGTGAACGCTCGTTGAGGAGCGAAACTCTTATTTTGGGGAGCATGTTTCGCTCTGTGTGTGCGGCTTTATTATTTAGGCAGCGCTACAAAGCTCTGTGTAAAGCTGTGCATAGTGCTCTGTGTAAAGCTGTGCATAGTGCTCTATGTAAAGCTGTGCATATTGCTCTAAAGCTGTGCATAGTGCTCTATGTAAAGCTGTGCATAGTGCTCTGTGTAAAGCTGTGCATAGTGCTCTATGTAAAGCTGTGCATATTGCTCTAAAGCTGTGCATAGTGCTCTATGTAAAGCTGTGCATAGTGCTCTGTGTAAAGCTGTGCATAGTGCTCTATGCAAAGCTGTGCATAGTGCTTTATGTAAAGCTGTGCATAGTGCTCTATATAAAGCTGTGCATAGTGCTCTATGTAAAGCTGTGCATAGTGCTCTGTGTAAAGCTGTGCATAGTGTTCTATATAAAGCTGTGCATAGTGCTCTATGTAAAGCTGTGCATAGTGCTCTATGCAAAGCTGTGCATAGTGCTTTATGTAAAGCTGTGCATAGTGCTCTATAAAGCTGTGCATAGTGCTTTATGTAAAGCTGTGCATAGTGCTCTATGTAAAACTGTGCATAGGGCTTTATGTAAAGTTGTGCATAGTGCTCTATATAAAGCTGTAAACTCAACATAGAGCTTCAGGACTCGTTTCAGAGACTGAAGATGCAATATAGAGTGAGACTCTCTCAGTTCCTGAAAGCTCAACATAGAGCCATGAGGAGTCTTCTCAGAGCCTCAGGCTTCCCTCATAACGTTCCTGAATAACAAAAAAGGCACAATACCGTGACAAAGTCAATGGTCCAAGTCGGACCGAAACGTCGTCGTAAGCTTCTCTTTTATGTGCGGGTTATTTGTGTAACGTTCCTGAAGTCTGATGTTGCTGAAGCTTTTTCACCCTGAAGTTCATCGTTGTTCGTTGCTCTTGTTTGTAGACAATTAAACTTGCATTCTAAGAGCTGTTATCCTGCCTCAACTCATGTACACACCAAGAGCTGTTATCCTGCCTCAACTCATGTACACACCAAGAGCTGTTATCCTGCCTCAGCTCATGTACACACCAAGAGCTCTTATCCTGCCTCAACTCATGTACACACCAAGAGCTGTTATCCTGCCTCAACTCATGTACACACCAAGAGCTGTTATCCTGCCTCAACTCATGTACACACCAAGAGCTGTTATCCTGCCTCAGCTCATGTACACACCAAGAGCTGTTATCCTGCCTCAGCTCATGTACACACCAAGAGCTGTTATCCTGCCTCAGCTCATGTACACACCAAGAGCTGTTATCCTGCCTCAGCTCATGTACACACCAAGAGCTGTTATCCTGCCTCAGCTCATGTACACACCAAGAGCTGTTATCCTGCCTCAGCTCATGTACACACCAAGAGCTGTTATCCTGCCTCAGCTCATGTACACACCAAGAGCTGTTATCCTGCCTCAGCTCATGTACACACCAAGAGCTGTTATCCTGCCTCAGCTCATGTACACACCAAGAGCTGTTATCCTGCCTCAGCTCATGTACACACCAAGAGCTGTTATCCTGCCTCAGCTCATGTACACACCAAGAGCTGTTATCCTGCCTCAACTCATGTACACACCAAGAGCTGTTATCCTGCCTCAGCTCATGTACACACCAAGAGCTGTTATCCTGCCTCACCTCATGTACACACCAAGAGCTGTTATCCTGCCTCAACTCATGTACACACCAAGAGCTGTTATCCTGCCTCAACTCATGTACACACCAAGAGCTGTTATCCTGCCTCAGCTCATGTACACACCAAGAGCTGTTATCCTGCCTCAACTCATGTACACACCAAGAGCTGTTATCCTGCCTCAGCTCATGTACACACCAAGAGCTGTTATCCTGCCTCAACTCATGTACACACCAAGAACTGTTATCCTGCCTCAACTCATGTACACACCAAGAGCTGTTATCCTGCCTCAACTCATGTACACACCAAGAGCTGTTATCCTGCCTCATCTCATGTACACACCAAGAGCTGTTATCCTGCCTCAACTCATGTACACACCAAGAGCTGTTATCCTGGCTCAACTCATGTACACACCAAGAGCTGTTATCCTGCCTCAACTCATGTACACACCAAGAGCTGTTATCCTGCCTCAACTCATGTACACACCAAGAGCTGTTATCCTGCCTCAACTCATGTACACACCAAGAGCTGTTATCCTGCCTCATCTCATGTACACACCAAGAGCTGTTATCCTGCCTCAACTCATGTACACACCAAGAGCTGTTATCCTGCCTCAACTCATGTACACACCAAGAGCTGTTATCCTGCCTCAACTTATGTACACACCAAGAGCTGTTATCCTGCCTCAACTCATGTACACACCAAGAGCTGTTATCCTGCCTCAACTCATGTACACACCAAGAGCTGTTATCCTGCCTCAGCTCATGTACACACCAAGAGCTGTTATCCTGCCTCAACTCATGTACACACCAAGAGCTGTTATCCTGCCTCAACTCATGTACACACCAAGAGCTGTTATCCTGCCTCAACTCATGTACACACCAAGAGCTGTTATCCTGCCTCAACTCATGTACACACCAAGAGCTGTTATCCTGCCTCAACTCATGTACACACCAAGAGCTGTTATCCTGCCTCAGCTCATGTACACACCAAGAGCTGTTATCCTGCCTCAACTCATGTACACACCAAGAGCTGTTATCCTGCCTCAACTCATGTACACACCAAGAGCTGTTATCCTGCCTCAACTCATGTACACACCAAGAGCTGTTATCCTGCCTCAACTCATGTACACACCAAGAGCTGTTATCCTGCCTCAACTCATGTACACACCAAGAGCTCTTATCCTGTCTCAACTCATGTACACACCAAGAGCTGTTATCCTACCTCAACTCATGTACACACCAAGAGCTGTTATCCTGTCTCAACTCGTGTACACACCAAGAGCTGTTATCCTGCCTCATCTCATGTACACACCAAGAGCTGTTATCCTGCCTCAACTCATGTACACACCAAGAGCTGTTATCCTGCCTCAGCTCATGTACACACCAAGAGCTGTTATCCTGCCTCATCTCATGTACACACCAAGAGCTGTTATCCTGCCTCAACTCATGTACACACCAAGAGCTGTTATCCTGCCTCAGCTCATGTACACACCAAGAGCTGTTATCCTGCCTCATCTCATGTACACACCAAGAGCTGTTATCCTGCCTCAACTCATGTACACACCAAGAGCTGTTATCCTGCCTCAGCTGATGTACACACCAAGAGCTGTTATCCTGCCTCAACTCATGTACACACCAAGAGCTGTTATCCTGCCTCATTTCATGTACACACCAAGAGCTGTTATCCTGCCTCAACTCATGTACACACCAAGAGCTGTTATCCTGCCTCAACTCATGTACACACCAAGAGCTGTTATCCTGCCTCAACTCATGTACACACCAAGAGCTGTTATCCTGCCTCAACTCATGTACACACCAAGAGCTGTTATCCTGCCTCAACTCATGTACACACCAAGAGCTGTTATCCTGCCTCAACTCATGTACACACCAAGAGCTGTTATCCTGCCTCAACTCATGTACACACCAAGAGCTGTTATCCTGCCTCACCTCATGTACACACCAAGAGCTGTTATCCTGCCTCAGCTCATGTACACACCAAGAGCTGTTATCCTGCCTCAACTCATGTACACACCAAGAGCTGTTATCCTGCCTCAACTCATGTACACACCAAGAGCTGTTATCCTGCCTCAACTCATGTACACACCAAGAGCTGTTATCCTGCCTCAACTCATGTACACACCAAGAGCTGTTATCCTGCCTCAACTCATGTACACACCAAGAGCTGTTATCCTGCCTCACCTCATGTACACACCAAGAGCTGTTATCCTGCCTCAGCTCATGTACACACCAAGAGCTGTTATCCTGCCTCACCTCATGTACACACCAAGAGCTGTTATCCTGCCTCAGCTCATGTACACACCAAGAGCTGTTATCCTGCCTCAACTCATGTACACACCAAGAGCTGTTATCCTGCCTCAGCTCATGTACACACCAAGAGCTGTTATCCTGCCTCAGCTCATGTACACACCAAGAGCTGTTATCCTGCCTCAGCTCATGTACACACCAAGAGCTGTTATCCTGCCTCAGCTCATGTACACACCAAGAGCTGTTATCCTGCCTCAACTCATGTACACACCAAGAGCTGTTATCCTGCCTCAGCTCATGTACACACCAAGAGCTGTTATCCTGCCTCAACTCATGTACACACCAAGAACTGTTATCCTGCCTCAACTCATGTACACACCAAGAGCTGTTATCCTGCCTCAACTCATGTACACACCAAGAGCTGTTATCCTGCCTCAGCTCATGTACACACCAAGAGCTGTTATCCTGCCTCAGCTCATGTACACACCAAGAGCTGTTATCCTGCCTCAGCTCATGTACACACCAAGAGCTGTTATCCTGCCTCAACTCATGTACACACCAAGAGCTGTTATCCTGCCTCAGCTCATGTACACACCAAGAGCTGTTATCCTGCCTCAACTCATGTACACACCAAGAACTGTTATCCTGCCTCAACTCATGTACACACCAAGAGCTGTTATCCTGCCTCAACTCATGTACACACCAAGAGCTGTTATCCTGCCTCATCTCATGTACACACCAAGAGCTGTTATCCTGCCTCAACTCATGTACACACCAAGAGCTGTTATCCTGGCTCAACTCATGTACACACCAAGAGCTGTTATCCTGCCTCAACTCATGTACACACCAAGAGCTGTTATCCTGCCTCAACTCATGTACACACCAAGAGCTGTTATCCTGCCTCAACTCATGTACACACCAAGAGCTGTTATCCTGCCTCATCTCATGTACACACCAAGAGCTGTTATCCTGCCTCAACTCATGTACACACCAAGAGCTGTTATCCTGCCTCAACTCATGTACACACCAAGAGCTGTTATCCTGCCTCAACTTATGTACACACCAAGAGCTGTTATCCTGCCTCAACTCATGTACACACCAAGAGCTGTTATCCTGCCTCAACTCATGTACACACCAAGAGCTGTTATCCTGCCTCAGCTCATGTACACACCAAGAGCTGTTATCCTGCCTCAACTCATGTACACACCAAGAGCTGTTATCCTGCCTCAACTCATGTACACACCAAGAGCTGTTATCCTGCCTCAACTCATGTACACACCAAGAGCTGTTATCCTGCCTCAACTCATGTACACACCAAGAGCTGTTATCCTGCCTCAACTCATGTACACACCAAGAGCTGTTATCCTGCCTCAGCTCATGTACACACCAAGAGCTGTTATCCTGCCTCAACTCATGTACACACCAAGAGCTGTTATCCTGCCTCAACTCATGTACACACCAAGAGCTGTTATCCTGCCTCAACTCATGTACACACCAAGAGCTGTTATCCTGCCTCAACTCATGTACACACCAAGAGCTGTTATCCTGCCTCAACTCATGTACACACCAAGAGCTCTTATCCTGTCTCAACTCATGTACACACCAAGAGCTGTTATCCTACCTCAACTCATGTACACACCAAGAGCTGTTATCCTGTCTCAACTCGTGTACACACCAAGAGCTGTTATCCTGCCTCATCTCATGTACACACCAAGAGCTGTTATCCTGCCTCAACTCATGTACACACCAAGAGCTGTTATCCTGCCTCAGCTCATGTACACACCAAGAGCTGTTATCCTGCCTCATCTCATGTACACACCAAGAGCTGTTATCCTGCCTCAACTCATGTACACACCAAGAGCTGTTATCCTGCCTCAGCTCATGTACACACCAAGAGCTGTTATCCTGCCTCATCTCATGTACACACCAAGAGCTGTTATCCTGCCTCAACTCATGTACACACCAAGAGCTGTTATCCTGCCTCAGCTGATGTACACACCAAGAGCTGTTATCCTGCCTCAACTCATGTACACACCAAGAGCTGTTATCCTGCCTCATTTCATGTACACACCAAGAGCTGTTATCCTGCCTCAACTCATGTACACACCAAGAGCTGTTATCCTGCCTCAACTCATGTACACACCAAGAGCTGTTATCCTGCCTCAACTCATGTACACACCAAGAGCTGTTATCCTGCCTCAACTCATGTACACACCAAGAGCTGTTATCCTGCCTCAACTCATGTACACACCAAGAGCTGTTATCCTGCCTCAACTCATGTACACACCAAGAGCTGTTATCCTGCCTCAACTCATGTACACACCAAGAGCTGTTATCCTGCCTCACCTCATGTACACACCAAGAGCTGTTATCCTGCCTCAGCTCATGTACACACCAAGAGCTGTTATCCTGCCTCAACTCATGTACACACCAAGAGCTGTTATCCTGCCTCAACTCATGTACACACCAAGAGCTGTTATCCTGCCTCAACTCATGTACACACCAAGAGCTGTTATCCTGCCTCAACTCATGTACACACCAAGAGCTGTTATCCTGCCTCAACTCATGTACACACCAAGAGCTGTTATCCTGCCTCACCTCATGTACACACCAAGAGCTGTTATCCTGCCTCAGCTCATGTACACACCAAGAGCTGTTATCCTGCCTCACCTCATGTACACACCAAGAGCTGTTATCCTGCCTCAGCTCATGTACACACCAAGAGCTGTTATCCTGCCTCAACTCATGTACACACCAAGAGCTGTTATCCTGCCTCAGCTCATGTACACACCAAGAGCTGTTATCCTGCCTCAGCTCATGTACACACCAAGAGCTGTTATCCTGCCTCAGCTCATGTACACACCAAGAGCTGTTATCCTGCCTCAGCTCATGTACACACCAAGAGCTGTTATCCTGCCTCAGCTCATGTACACACCAAGAGCTGGTGGAGAAAATACTTGAGAGAAATTTTTGAGAAAATTGCTTTGTAAATGCAATATTTTGTTTGAAGATAAAGATCCCCAGAGTGAGTCGCCCTGAATATTGTATAAGACGTTAATGTCTTCTTACGCTTGATATTATTATTAATTTCTCTCTCTCTCAGATATATTTATGTGTGTGTGTGGGGGGTGAAAGAGAAAGTGTGTTTGAGTGTGTGTGGGGGTGAAAGAAAAAGTGTGTGTGTGTGGGGGGAAAGAGAAAGTGTGTGTGTGTGGGGGGAAAGAGAAAGTGTGTTTGAGTGTGTGTGGGGGTGAAAGAGAAAGTGTGTTTGAGTGTGTGTGGGGGTGAAAGAGAAAGTGTGTGTGTGTGGGGGGAAAGAGAAAGTGTGTGTGTGTGGGGGGAAAGAGAAAGTGTGTGTGTGTGGGGGGGTGAGAGAGAAAGTGTGTGTGTGGGGGGGGTGAGAGAGAAAGTGTGTTTGAGTGTGTGTGGGAGTGAAAGAGAAAGTGTGTGTGTGTGGGGGGAAAGAGAAAGTGTGTGTGTGTGTGTGGGGGGTGAGAGAAAGTGTGTGTGTGGGGGGGGGTGAGAGAGAAAGTGTGTTTGAGTGTGTGTGGGGGTGAAAGAGAAAGTGGGTGTGTGTGGGGGGAAAGAGAAAGTGTGTGTGTGTGTGGGGGGTGAGAGAAAAAGTGTGTGTGGGGGTGAGAAAGAAAGTGTGTTTGAGTGTGTGTGGGGGTGAAAGAGAAAGTGTGTTTGAGTGTGTGTGTGTGTGTGTGTGTGTGTGTGTGTGAGAGTTTGTCTGAAAGAGAAAGTATGTTTGAGAGTGTGTGTTCAGAGAGAGAAAGAGTGCGTGTGCGTGCACGCACGTGCGCATAACGTATTGTTCCTTGTTTTGTACTTTCCAATAGCCTAATTAATACCACTGCATACTAACAATGACAAGTAACGAAAAACACTCCTGTTATATAGAATAGAGCGAGAGATAGTGTTTATATAGTGAAGGAGAATGCTTGCACGGCTTTCTCTATCTATTTCTTTCTCACTCTCTCTCACTCTTTCCTATGGCAACTTTATGTGGGTAACCTTAAAGTTGTCAGATAAATCGATGTTGTGTCAGGATGAACTAACCATCTTGGCCTGGTTCCTGAAGACTGAGGCTGCCTTTTGGCAAGTGCAAGGAAGTGTAGGAAAGTGAAGGCGAGTGTTAGGAAGTGTAGGGGAGTGTAAGGAAGTGTAGGGGTGTAAGGAAGTGTAGGGGAGTGTAAGGAAGTATACGGGGTGTAAGGAAGTGTAGGGAAGTGTAAGGAAGTATAGGGGAGTGTAAGGAAGTGTAGGGAAGTGAAGGGGAGTGTTAGGAAGTGTAGGGGAGTGTAAGGAAGTGTAGGGGAGTGTAAGGAAGTGTAGGGGAGTGTAAGGAAGTATACGGGGTGTAAGGAAGTGTAGGGGAGTGTAAGGAAGTATAGGGGGTGTAAGGAAGTGTACGAAAGCGTAAGGAAGTGTAGGGGAGTGTAAGAAAATGTAGTGCAGGGAGAGTGTAGGAAGGTGTAAGGAAGTGTAGGGGAGTTTCTAAATGTGAGGATTTAAGAGTCCACATTTTGTCTCAAAGTCCAAACCAATTTATTTTTACCCTTAGTCCAAACGAGTCTAAATGCGTCATTAAAACTCCATCAGCTGTGTCAGTTTTCAAGAAGCATCTTTTCTCTTCTTTTCAGGTAGGAAGGATCGAGCCAACGAGGAACACTGATGAACATACTTGGACTGATCTCCATAAGGCTCAGTCTTTGGGGTATTTCCCTTAGGGGAAGTAAATCACTGACAGAAAATAGCCCAGTGATCTACGTTTAGTCTTAAGAGACAGAAATGTTGAAAAATTGTTTCCTGACAAATAAAACACTACTTTGCATCCCTCTTTAAAAAAAATATTAGAAAATTAATACCACTTATTTGGATGGATATCTGTGGCACCTTTAGCACCTGTGGCACCTATGGCATATGTTGCAACTTTTCTTATTTTTTTTTTATTTAAATATCAAGCAATGGAGTTTTGTTCAAGCGATGAGAGTTTTCGTATATAAGTTCATTTCTATGATTTATACGACAATATTGAGGCTACCAAACACCGCCCAAAATATTGACCTTCATGTATCATCAACCTGTGTCAGTATACATCCAACCTGTGTCAGTATACATCCAACCTGTCAGTATACATCCAACCTGAGTCAGTATACATCCAATCAGTCAGTATACATTCAACCTGAGTCAGTATACATTCAACCTGAGTCAGTATACATCTCGGTACAAGAATAAACAGGAGAAAGGCCGGGGACTCGAGCTGTGTTGCACGCATATAGCAAGCACAACACTAACCACTCACCTACGGAGCTTACAATAGGATCATTCATTGATAGTCGCTCATTATGACTTAGAATTGATCTCAGTATACATTTCAATGCCAAGCACTTGAGCCTATACACACTGCCAACCACCAGAACTGACAACAGTGCCAAGTATTTGAGCCTATACACAGTGCCAACCACAAGAACTGACAACAGTGCCGAGTATTTCAGCCTATACACAGTGCCAACCACCAGAACTGACAACAGTGCCAAGTATTTGAGCCTATACACAGTGCCAACCACCAGAATTGACAACAGTGCCGAGTATTTCAGCCTATAGACAGTGTCAACCACCAGAACTGACAACATTGCCGAGTATTTCAGTCTGTGGACAGTGCCAACCACTAGAGCCTGTGACACAGACCTGCCTGTCAAAACCGACGGGTTCAACACAGACTCATTGTTCATTGAAGGTTCAACACAGACTCACTGTTCAACGAAGGTTCAACACAGACTCACTGTTCAACGAAGGTTCAACACAGGCTCACTGTTCAACGAAGGTTCAACACAGGCTCACTGTTCAACGAAGGTTCAACACAGGCTCACTGTTCAACGAAGGTTCAACACAGGCTCACTGTTCAACGAAGGTTCAACACAGACTCACTGTTCATTGAAGGTTCAACACAGGCTCACTGTTCAACGAAGGTTCAACACAGACTCACTGTTCAACGAAGGTTCAACACAGGCTCACTGTTCAACGAAGGTTCAACACAGGCTCACTGTTCAACGAAGGTTCAACACAGGCTCACTGTTCAACGAAGGTTCAACACAGGCTCACTGTTCAATGAGGGGCAAAATCATCTGCTCTGACATATATCAAAATCTTACCTCAACATTAAATATTTTTATGAAAAAATATATGAAGAATTATAGTCATTTACGAAGACCTCTACGGTATTTAGTACATTATATATTTACTATAATTCTGTATCATAACTTTATATAATTTTCACTAGAAAGATAAAATTTAGTTAACATTTCGACCTGCCAAAAAATACTTAGAATTTTTTTTTTTTTTTTTTTTGAGTTACCGTAAAAAATTTTTTTAGACATATGGTTAGTGAATTTGATTTTCTTCTCAGTGAAAATAGAAATGCCATTTAATACAGAAATGAAAAAGGCTGATTTTTTTACATAGTGGAAGAAACGACTTAAAAAATATTGATAGCGCAAGAAAACAATTGAAAAATAGAGATAATGGAAGAAAACTGAAAAAAAATGTGAGATAGTGCAAGAAAACAGCTAAAAAATGTGAGAGTGCATAAAAAAAGACTTAAAAATGTGAGATAGTGCAAAGAAAAGACTGAAAATGTGGGATAGTGCAAGAAAATACTGAAAAATATGAGATAGTGGAAGAAAAGAATGAAAATTGTGAGATAATACAAGAAAAGACTAAAAAATGTGAGATAGTGTAAGAAAAAATACGAACAAAAATAAAGATAGAAGAAAACTACTCAGAAATTAGAGAAAGTACAGAACACCTCGGAAACCCCCATCGATTCTTGTGTCTTCAAGAAGGAACATTAGTGGTGTGTGTGTGTAGCGTGCAGGGGGTGGGGGTCGAGGCCACCGGCACCATGGCTTCCTCCAGTCACACTGTGGCCGCCACGGAAACCTCAGGCTGGCGTAGGCGCAGACAGGCCTACGCAAAGTCGTGTAGTACGCCATCTCACCGCACTCTACGACTTCTGGCTGACTACTTCAACGACCATCTGTCTCAGGGACTTACCGTGAGTACCTTATTTTTTGTATGTACTTACCTATTATTATTATTATTATATTGCAATCATATATTAAATGCTAAACCTACAAGGGTCATGTAAGTAAGTTTATTCAGGTATACACAAATACAGTTACATAGAATTATCATACATAGCAGCATATGTGTAGAGAACCTGGGATAACCCAAACAAGTCAGACAGAGTGACTTATACGTAGGTACTTGTATAATTACGTAGGCACTTACGTATACATTCATGTACCTATGTCCTTATGTTTCTGAAACACCAGCAATACTTGTTTGTCAGTTGAAACACCAGTAACACTTGTTTGTCAGTTGAAACACCAGCAACACTTGTTTGTCAGTTGAAACACCAGCAACACTTGTTTGTCAGTTGAAACACCAGCAACACTTGTTTGTCAGGTCAAACACCAGCAACACTTGTTTGTCAGTTGAAACACCAACAACACTAAAAATCACAAAAGCCACTAGAACCACTTGAAATCACTAGAATCACCCAGAGTCACTAAGAACTGCTCAGAATCTCTCAGAGCTACGCAATCACTCAGAGCCACCCAGAATCACTCAGAGCCACTCAATCTCTCCGAGCTACTTAGAATCACTCAGAATCACACAGAGCCACTCATAGCCACTTAGAATCACTCAGAATCACCCAGAACCACTAAGAATCACTCAGAACTACTCAGAATCTCTGAGCCATACAGAGCCAGGCAGCCACTAAGATGTAGGCAAGAGCAGCATTGTGTGAAATGGCGGGAGTAACTCCTGGGATAATGTAGGTGGCTGGTAGTGAGCTTCCTGGAATTGTGGTAGTGGTTAGTGGGCGGAAGTTTGTGGTTGGAACATGGAACAAGTGGGTATAAGAGGTGGTGGTTAAAGGAATGGTGGCTGAAGAGTATTGAATTCCCAGTGGTGTGGAGTTCCCAATGGTGTGGAATCCCTAGTGGTATGGAACCCCCCAGTGGTGTGGAATCCCCGTGTAGTGGATTCCCCCGGTGCTATACAATATCGTGTACTATTATACGCTGCAGGTAATAATGTGTATTAGGTAAGTCTGGTGGGAAGGTAAACATTCCCAAATGTTTCGAAATGTAACTCAGAAAGACTTCATACCATTATGTTTCGTTCAAAGGTGAGCTTTTACAAAGCCGGAAGTTTTCTCTTTTTGAGCGAATTTTTTTTATCCGTTGTAGCTCTATATTCTCCCATGGACAAGCTTACACTTCTTTATGTGTAAACTTAATAACATTTTTTCACGCTTCTATGGGTAAGCTTAATGACATTCTTTCACATTTGTTTGGAAGCTTAATAACAATCTTCTATACCTCTATGAGTAAACTTAATGAGATTCTTACACGCCACTATTGATAAGCTTAACGAGATTCTTCTATACCTCTGTGATTAAGCTTAATGACATTCTTCCATACCTCTTTGGAAAGCTTAATTACATTCATACACTCCTGAATGTTTCACAAAACGTGAAACACAAGTTTATATGAGAGACCTGCATGTCTCACTCGGAGTCAGGAAGCCTCAGTAGATGATCTGCTGAAGAGGACCTCTGAGTGAGTGTTTGGGTTCCCGGCGCAAGTGTAAACAATTTTCACCGTTCCTTCGTGTCTCAGAGATTTTTTTTTTCCAGAGAATGTTAAAGTGTATAACACTTGGGTGTCTTGACCGTGGAGACGTTTCGCTAACTAAAGGATTTTTCAGTTCAGAAATAAAAATCATACAGGAGACGGTGGAAGACATGTAGTGGTAGTACTTTGAGGTGATCAGTTCCTCAGCCTTGCTAAGAAATGGTCAATCCATTTGTCTTGATAACCCTAAAACATCTCCACACCAAAGATACCAAGGAGAGGCACATCTGCCTTATTGATCTACTTGTCGGTTTATAACCCAAATAAATCCCTTAAGTGTGTTTAAAATTACCGCTTGTCAGCTTATCCTATTGTTTACCTCCTTGCTTTCGTACGAACTAGGTCATCTTATGATTCTCTTAGTCCTACCATTGTGTGGTTATAATCTCGCCCAGATACTGATGTAGCCAGACTCACCATTCACTGTATTATCAAGGGCCACTCATTCCTTGGAGGGTTCTTAGGGGTTGGCAACGAAGCTCAATTCTGACCTAAAGTTAGGTTGTGAATCATCCTCAGTTCTGTTCCAGGATTGGTTGTGGAGCCTCATCTGTTCCAGGATTGATTGTGGGTTCTCAGGTCTGCCCCAAGATGTGTTGGGGGTTTTCAGTCCTTGTCAGAAAACGGGTTGCTGGTTCACCGTTGCTGAATTTAATCCATCGTGTTGTTCAGTGTATACTGTGAAGTTCAAGGATTTAGAACCTGCTAGGTTCATCATGCATCTCCATAAATTCCCCGTTAGAGCCTTCAGAATTACTGTTAAACCTCTCCCTTTAATTCCCCAGCATTCACTGTTATGCCTCCCCTGTTAACGCTGTGGCATAACCGTTGCACATCACCTTTAACTTTCCCTGTTAGTTCGCAGTAATTCAGCATTACTTTTTATTGGCAGCTTAAATTCAGGCAATTAGCGAAAGCCAACAACAACACATTAACAAGCGTTGATGAGGTAATGATACACATGGTAATTACATCTCTGTTTATCACCACTGTGAGAGTTATTAAGCCTAGTTTGTGTAGAACAGAGGTCATTCCAATCAGAGGTGTGACCAACCAGATGTGTGACTAGCCAGATTTCAGACTAGCCAGAGGTGTGACTAGTCAGAGGTCAGAACAGCCAGAGGTGTGACTAGCCAGAGGTCAGACTAGCCAGAGGTCATATTAGCCAGAGGTCATATTAGCCAGAGGTGTGACTAGCCAGAGGTCAGACCAGCCAAAGGTGTGACTAGAAAGAGGTCAGACTAGACAGAGGTGTGACTAGCAGAGGTCAGACCAGCCAGAGGTGTGGCTAGCCAGAGGTCAGACCAGCCAGAGGTCAGACCAGTCAAAGGTGTGACTAGAAAGAGGTCAGACTAGACAGAGGTGTGACTAGCAGAGGTCAGACCAGCCAGAGGTGTGACTAGCCAAAGGTCAGACCAGCCAGAAGTGTGACTAGTCAGAGGTCAGAACAGCCAGAGGTGTGACTAGCCAGAGGTCAGACTAGCCAGAGGTCATATTAGCCAGAGGTCATATTAGCCAGAGGTGTGACTAGCCAGAGGTCAGACCAGCCAAAGGTGTGACTAGAAAGAGGTCAGACTAGACAGAGGTGTGACTAGCAGAGGTCAGACCAGCCAGAGGTGTGGCTAGCCAGAGGTCAGACCAGCCAGAGGTCAGACCAGCCAAAGGTGTGACTAGAAAGAGGTCAGACTAGACAGAGGTGTGACTAGCAGAGGTCAGACCAGCCAGAGGTGTGACTAGCCAGAGGTCAGACCAGCCAGAGGTGTGACTAGCCAGAGGTCAGACCAACAAGAAGCTTAACCAGCCTAAAGCCTGACCAGCTTTACTTAGAATATACCCCGCAGCTCCATTTACAAAGTAGAGTTTACAGAATAGTTTACAGAGTAGAGCATAAAGTTTACACAGGTGGGAGACTGTAACTACTTTAGAGCGCAGCGAAGGTGATCAGCAGGTCTACATCTCAGGTAAAATCTGCAGGATGCTGCTGGTTTATGGTTGGGTGATGCTCTTGTACCCTGAGGTAACGACCAGGCTGGGGTGGTTGAAAGTAATTCCAAGCACCAGCTCTCCCAAACTTACCTCAGTTAGGGGCCACCTCCCACTTGCTGTGTTTTTGTGCGTGGGATGTTTGGGAACGCAGGTAAAGGGGTAAAGGGAGGCTAGTACCCCCCTGACCCCATTTGGGGAGCCGTCCGCTGTAAAGGTGAAGTGGTACAGCAGGCTGTTGTGGTGCGCTGGATGTTAAGAGTGCAGTGAATGTGTTTTGTACTGGGTGGAGCACTGGTGATGGAGACCACACCAGACCTATATTCAAGACCAGGTCTGGTGTGGTCTTATATATATATATATATATATATATATATATATATATATATATATATATATATATATAAACGGAGAGAGAGATAGTATGGATGTGGGTGTAAGAGGCGGAGGAACTGGACAAGTCACGTAGAGATAAGATACCCTGGGTGATACGCGAGGACATTTAAGAGACCGCTCGACCCCTTGATAAGGACCTGACGAAGAGGATGTTTGCTGATGATGCTGCCAGCACGTGAGTTACCAAGATGCTGAGAGAGAGAGAGAGAGAGATAAGATAAGATTTCGTTCGGATTTTTAACCCCGGAGGGTTAGCCACCCAGGATAACCCAAGAAAGTCAGTGCGTCATCGAGGACTGTCTAACTTATTTCCATTGGGGTCCTTAATCTTGTCCCCCAGGATGCGACCCACACCAGTCGACTAACACCCAGGTACCTATTTGCTGCTAGGTGAACAGGACAACAGGTGTAAGGAAACGTGTCGAATGTTTCCACCCGCCGGGAATCTAACCCGGGCCCTCCGTGTGTGAAGCGGGAGCTTTAGCCACCAGGCCACCGGGCCACCGAGAGAGAGAGAGAGAGAGAGAGAGAGAGAGAGAGAGAGAGAGAGAGGGAGTGCACTGAGAGGATATAAGTGAAAATAGACAAATTTACCGCGTGTCAGTGTTGGTGTGAATTTACAGTTGTAAATTTACCATTTACATAAGGAAAGTACGATTTACTAAATGTATTGTGGTTGTTTTATTTACACAGTAAATGTAAATAAAGCATCCAGGGATTTATTGTCCTGTTGTATAAGTGTGAAACAGAATCCTGGTAAAATTGTTGCACTCTGACAGGATTACTGGGAAGAAATTTCGAGGAATGCCATAACCTTCAGTTCTGGACTAATCTCGTTGCGAACGTTTGCACTTTTTCCAGTTTTTTGGCATGATCAGGTGTGTACGTACTTTTATACTTATCTCTGTGCGGTTACGGGGGTCGAGTTTCAGCTTCTGGTCTCCGCCTCTTCTCTAGCCGGTACTGGATTCACTCCTGGGTTCATCTTATCATACCTCTTCTTAATGTTATGTATGGATTCTGCCTTTACCACTTCATTCTCCAGGTCGTTCCAGTTCCTGACTAAGGCTGAAGAAATACTTTCTAATATTCCTGTGACTTGTGTATTTTCAACTTCCATTTGTGTTCCTTTTTCCCGTCTCTTTAACAACCTGTATCTGTCCGCCCCATCAATTCCTCTGATTATTTTGAAAATTATCATATCACCCCTAATCCTTCCTTCCTCTAAGTGTTATCAGGTTGAGTTCCCTTAACCTCTCCTCCTAGGGACTGGTCTTGTTGCAAACTTAAGTACTTTCTCCATTTTTTTTTTGACATGCTTGACCAAGTGTAGGTCCATACTGGTGTTGCATACTCCAGTATAGGCCTGACGTTCACTATACAGTGCCCTGGATATCCAGACTTACATTTCTGAAAGGTAGTCTTAGATTTGCTAGACGCGAGTTTGCTGCAGCAGTTGGAAAAATGGTAATACAGACAAGGTGTGGAAAAAGTCATTAACGTTCAGGATATTTATTACAAAGGAAAGATTTCGCCACAAGCGAGTTTTTCAGGACTGAAGAAGCCACATCAGGTGTTTGGTTTATGTGCGCCTCGGGTGATATGCTTGCTATATTATTACAATCATCAGGGAGCGCAAAATACGTAGGGGAGCATGCAACTGGGGGAATGGAAGGTATTCAGACTCGATTGAACGAATTTGAGTTCAGGTCCAATTGCTCACATTAGAGCCCCTTCTCAGCATCAAGGAACCTCTCTTAAGGAATATGATCGGTGCAGTAATTACCCCAGATCCTCCATAAGCGAGGTTTTCAGTCTTTGCTCCCCGAGCCTATACTCCGTCTGCTATCTTCTTTACCTTTCCCAATCTTCATAACTTTGCAATTGCTGGGGTTAAACTCCAGCAGCCACTTCTCGTACCAGACCTGCGTGTGTGCTGGCGCAACTTCTACGGTAATGGGCAGTTAAAACCAAGTTGGGGAGTGTTAAATCCTCTTGGGTAATCCAGGGCGGATCATCCTCTCGGTGGTAACAGCCAGCAGTCAGGCTTAACGATCACTCGTTATCTAGAGGCCAGTATCCGCTTGCTAGTCAACATTGACCTAAAATTAGTTTGTCAGACAGTTATAATCCCCGTAATCCCGTTTCAAGTTTTTCAGTACCTGATATTATCCTCACTAAACCCGTAGGGGTACTGCAGCACCTGGGGAATTATAACCATAAGCGGTAAACCCACTAGGGTAGTGCCGGGGACCAAGTGGTGATGAGGATTGATCCAAGATTATTATAATCAAAAAGAAGCGCTGATCCAAGAAGAGGGCAGCTCTAGGCACCTCCTCTTTGAATTATAATCATTAGTAGGCGCTAAACCCACAAGGGTTATACACCGAGACAGACTAGTGGAGTGCTATAAGAAGTATTAAAATGAGTGTGTTAAAGTTGACGAGAGAAAATTATTATAATCATGGGGAAGTGAAAGAGATAATTATTATAATTATGCAGCAACAGCCTGGTTGATCAGGCTCTGATCCACCAGGAGGCCTGGTCACAGACCGGGCCGCGGGGGCGTTGACCCCCGGAACTCTCCCCAGGTAAACTCCAGGTAATGGGGGAGCGCTAAGCTCGCAGGAATTATACAGCGCTTGTGGGGGGGGGGGGTTGTGGAAGGTATTTAGGGCGAGATGAGGGAAGCAGAGCACAGATCCAATTCCGTAGATCAAGAGCCCGTCACCAGCATCTAGACACAGCCTCCTCTCAAGGAAAGTTGAAAATTCATATCCAATTATAATAAAAAAAGAAGCGCTAAACCCATTAGGGTCATACACTTATGTTTAAAAAAAAACTTTACGTAATATATGCTAACCTTGTTCATTTTGACGTTGTCGCTCAAGCGGATTCATACACTTGCAACCACTTAATACGCCTTGACTTCTACTGGTGGTACTCACAGTACTGCACGATACACTGGTGATACTCACAGTACTGCACGATACACTGGTGGTACAGTACTGCACGATACACTGGTGGTACTCACAGTACTGCACGATACACTGGTGGTGCTCACAGTACTGCACGATACACTGGTGGTACAGTACTGCACGATACACTGGTGGTACTCACAGTACTGCACGATACACTGGTGGTGCTCACAGTACTGCACGATACACTGGTGGTACTCACAGTACTGCACGATACACTGATGGTACTCTCAGTACTGCACGATACACTGGTGGTACTCACAGTACTGCACGATACACTGGTGGTACAGTACTGCACGATACACTGGTGGTGCTCACAGTACTGCACGATACACTGGTGGTACTCACTGTACTGCACGATACACTGGTGGTACTCACAGTACCGCACGATACACTGGTGGTACTCAGTACCGCACGATACACTGGTGGTACTCAGTACTGCACGATACACTGGTGGTATTCAGTACTGCACGATACACTGGTGGTAGTACAGTACTGCACGATACACTGGTGGTACTCTCAGTACTGCACGATACACTGGTGGTACTCAGTACTGCACGATACACTGGTGGTACTCACAGTACTGCACGATACACTGGTGGTACTCACAGTACTGCACGATACACTGGTGGTACTCACAGTACTGCACGATACACTGGTGGTACTCACAGTACTGCACGATACACTGGTGGTACTCACAGTACTGCACGATACACTGGTGGTACTCACAGTACTGCACGATACACTGGTGGTACTCACAGTACTGCACGATACACTGGTGGTACTCACAGTACTGCACGATACACTGGTGGTACTCACAGTACTGCACGATACACTGGTGCTCACAGTACTGCACGATACACTGGTGGTACAGTACTGCACGATACACTAGTGGTACTCGCAGTACTGCACGATACACTAGTGCGGTGGTTCCAAAACTTTTTCAGCTTGTTACCCAATTTAACATGCCACATAAAGCATGTTACCCCTTTCACAAAATGTTGTTATTATTGATATATATGGCTAAACGTGAACGTATACAGCCTCGCATACTCTGCTAATCCTAGCAAAACCATTGAAAACGTAAGAACCACACATACATTATATATAAAATTAATAATAGCTACAAATTCACAGTAACAGTGGGTAAATACAAACTATATACTGCACAGGGCAGTACACATACATACCAGCTTATGTCTACCTCGGCTGATGCTCACAGATAAACTGACAGTGTGAAATAGAGGCAGCCTCAGGAAGTGAGTGACGCGTACTGGACAGGTCGATCTGGGCTACTGAGTGACTTTTGTCCTGAAGCATACTTGTCAAAATACTTTTGGGTTTCCACACACTTAGCTATATATTTCTTCTTTTCTAATACTGTATATTAGTTTTTGATGTTTATTGTTATTTGGTTTAACTTTATTACTTACTTATAATAGGTTTACTTTACAACTTTATATACTAAGACAAAGTTAACAATAATCCTCATACCGGGTACCGCATTGTTTTCTTGATTTTCATAATTCATAACTTTTTTTGTCACCCCTCCATTACCCCCCAAAAATGGTTAAATTACCCCCAGGGGGTAATTTACCCCCAGTTTGGGAACCACTGCACTAGTGATACTCTCAGTACTGCACGATACACTAGTGGTACTCGCAGTACTGCACGATACACTAGTGGTACTCGCAGTACTGCACGATACACTGGTGGTACTCACAGTACTGCACAAATCCAAGAGGCTTGGATTATTATAATCAAGGGGGAAGCGCTAAACCCGGAGGATTATACAGCGCCTGGGGGGGGGGATGTGGAAGGCATTCAGGCTTAATTCGGGGAACTGGAGCACAGATCTAATTCCCTAAATCAAGAGCCCCTCACCAACATCAAGGAACCTTCCTTGAGGGGAAGAGGCTTGGAACCACTGAATACCCTGTGACTTCTACGAGCATCACTTACAAGGAATCCAAGAGGCTTACCACTGATTTTCCAGGTTTTTATCCTCCTTGCCATTAGCGGAATCGTTAACGAGTGTTTGATGTGGGAGAGTTATTAATTGAGGCGCCCTTCATATATGATGAGTTTCTAAATTTTTCTTACAGAAAGTAACGGAGCGCACGATAGACAGCAACAGTGATAGAGCGATAGACAGCTCAATACAGTGATCGATACTGATACGCAGTTATTGACAGCGATAAATAGTGATATAGAGAGCTATCCAGGGAAACTAATTCCTTGGAACAAGAGACTGTTCAACAGCCTCCCTACATAAAGGGAATTACCAATAGCCCTCTGGCTCAAGAGGGAGCTGGACAGTCACCTAATGTCAGTACCTGAACCACCGGGCTGTGGTTCGTACGTTGGACTACCTTGCAGCCAGTAGTAACAACGTGGTTGATCAGGCCCTGAACCACCGCGAGGCCTGGTCACGAACAGGGCCGCGGGGGCGTTGACCCCTGAAACCCTCTCCATGTATACTCCAGGTACACCTTCACCGGCATCAAGGCAGTAACAGGTGGAATAGTAGTCAACAGGTGCAGGTAACAGGTGTGTGAGATGAGTATAGACCAGGTGAGTGCCGAACAAGTGCAGGTAACAGGTGTGTGAGATGAGTATAGACCAGGCGAGTGCCGAACAAGTGCAGGTAACAGGTGTGTGAGATGAGTATAGACCAGGTGAGTGCCGAACAAGTGCGGGTAACGGGTGTGTGAGAGATGAGTATAGACCAGGTGATTGTGGAGCAGCTGCAGGTAACAGGTGTGTGAGGTTGGTGGGTGGGGCAGCTGTCTTGTTTGAAGCTGAGCTCTCCACAAACTACACGGGTAAACAAACTAGAGACCAAGAATTGAGAAAATGGAGAGAGAGAGAGAGAGAGAGAGAGAGAGAGAGAGAGAGAGAGAGAGAGAGAGAGAGAGAGAGAAAGAAAGAAAGAGAGAGAAAGAAAGAAAGAGAAAGTGAGAAAGTGTAAATGAGATACCGAAAAGCAGGACGAGAAGGAATAGACAAACACTATTATTCACGGGGAAGCATTAAACCCTTAAGGGTCATACAGCTCAAGGGAAATTAGGCACAATCACCCTTATACAAGGAAGGAGTTTCGATTCTTTGGATGAAGAGCCGTTCAACATAGGAGCACTCACCTTGAAATGGCTTAGCAGTTAACAACCCAAGAAAGCCAGGCAGTGTGGCTTAATTCCCTTGATGTCCTTAGTTCTCTTCTCCCAGGATGCCACCCACACCAGTCTCCTAACACCCAGGTACCTACTTACGGTTAGGTGAATAGTAGCAGGTGCACGGAATCCAATACCAGGGCACCTACTTACTGCTAGGTGAAGAGCAGTAGTAAGTGAAAGGAATCCAGTATCCAGGTACCTAATTACTGCTAGGTTAACAGGGGGGGGGGGTAGCAGCAGATGTAAGGTGACGACCATGTCTCTCCCTAACCCGAGAGTCAAACTTCGGTCCTCTCGGTTACGAGTCGAACACCGTGACATACACAGGGAAGCGCTAAGCCCGCAGGGATCAGTCTCCCTCCCACATAAAAGGGAAATATGAAGTATTTATACAAAAATTGAACAAAAGAATTAGAACTCATCCAATATCAAATTTATTATATATTTTGGGAAGCGCTGAACTCGTATGGGTCTTTTACATCCGGTTTTAAAATGAAGTCTTCACTAATTCGTGTCTGTTACCTTTGATTTATACCTGTATACAAGATTACCTTTGATTTATACCTGTATACAAGATTACCTTTGATTTATACCTGTATACAAGATTACCTTTGATTTATACCTGTATACAAGATTACCTTTGATTTATACCTGTATACAAGATTACCTTTGATTTATACCTGTATACAAGATTACCTTTGATTTATACCTGTATACAATATTACCTTTGATTTATTCCTGTTTAAAAGATTACCTTTGTTTAATACCTGTATACAAGATTACCTTTGATTAATACCTGTATACAAGATTACCTTTGATTAATACCTATATACAAGATTACCTTTGATTTATACATGTATAAAAGATTACCTTTGATTTATACATGTATACAAGATTACCTTTGATTTATACATGTATACAAGATTACCTTTGATTTATACCTGTATACAAGATTACCTTTGATGTATAAATGTATATGTAATGTGAATTTCATAAATTTCTGATTAATACAAATCTAAAATACATAGCAGACTTTGGAGATAAACAAAACAATACAGAAATACAAATAGGTGAGTGAGAGAGAGAGAGAGAGAGAGAGAGAGAGAGAGAGAGAGAGAGAGAGAGAGAGAGAGAGAAACAGCTTAAGCTGTAACGGAAAATGATCATACGATAATTTATAATAATGGGGAGCGCTAAATGCTTGAGGGTCGTTCTGCACAATGGAAGGTGCGGGGTCTATTCTCCATTCAATTAATCTGGTCCCAGTGTGTGATCATTCAGGCTGTTGCTGAGTTCAGAATAGATGGAGGGTAAATGTGAATGTTTGGTGGCGCTTAAAGTACTGCACGATACATTGGCGGTGCTCACAGTACCGCACGATACTGGCGGTGCTCACAGTACCACACCATACACTGGTGGCGCTTAAAGTACTGCACGATACACTGGCGCTCACAGTACCGCACGATACACTGGCGCTCACAGTACCGCACGATACACTGGCGCTCACAGTACCGCACGATACACTAGCGCTCACAGTACCGCACGATACACTGGCGCTCACAGTACCGCACGATACACTGGCGCTCACAGTACCGCACGATACTCTGGCGCTCACAGTACCGCACGATACACTGGCGCTCACAGTACCGCACGATACATTGGCGGTGCTCACAGTACCGCACGATACACTAGCGGTGCTCACAGTACCGCACGATACATTGGCGGTGCTCACAGTACCGCACGATACACTAGCGGTGCTCACAGTACCGCACGATACATTGGCGATGCTCACAGTACCGCACGATACACTAGCGGTGCTCACAGTACCGCACGATACATTGGCGGTGCTCACAGTACCGCACGATACATTGGCGGTGCTCACAGTACCGCACGATACTGGCGGTGCTCACAGTACCACACCATACACTGGTGGTGCTCACAGTACTGCACGATACACTGGCGCTCACAGTACCGCACGATACACTAGCGGTGCTCACAGTACCGCACGATACATTGGCGGTGCTCACAGTACCACACCATACACTGGTGCTCACAGTACTGCACGATACACTGGCGCTCACAGTACCGCACGATACACTAGCGGTGCTCACAGTACCGCACGATACATTGGCGGTGCTCACAGTACCGCACGATACATTGGCGGTGCTCACAGTACCCCACGATACTGGCGGTGCTCACAGTACCACACCATACACTGGTGGTGCTCACAGTACTGCATGATACACTGGCGCTCACAGTACCGCACGATACACTGGCGGTGCTCACAGTACCACACCATACACTGGTGGTGCTCACAGTACTGCACGCTACACTGGCGGTGCTCACAGTACCACATGATACACTGGCGGTGCTCACAGTACCACACGATACACTGGCGGTGCTCACAGTACCACACGATACACTGGCGGTGCTCACAGTACTGCACGCTACACTGGCGGTGCTCACAGTACTGCACGATACACCACTTGCGGTGCTTACAGTACTGCACTATACGCCATTGGCGGTACTCAGTACTGCACGATACACTGGCGGTGCTCACGGTACCACACGATACACTGGCGGTGCTCAGGTACAGCACGATACACTGGCGGTGCTCACAGTACTGCACGGTATATTAGTACTCAAAGTACTGCACGATATACTAGTGGTACTCACAGTGCTGCACGATATACTAGTGGTACTCACAGTGCTGCACGATATACTAGTGGTACTCACAGTACTGCACGATATACTACTCACAGTACTGCACGATATACTACTCACAGTACTGCACGATATACTAGTGGTACTCACAGTACTGCACGATACACTGGTGGTGCTCACAGTACCACACCATACACTGGCGGTGCTCACAGTACCACACCATACACTGCTCACAGTACTGCACGATACACTGGCGGTGCTCACACTACCGCACGATACACTGGTGGTGCTCACAGTACCACACCATACACTGGCGGGGTTCACAGTACCACACCATACACTGGTGCTCACAGTACTGCACGATACACTGGCGCTCACAGTATCGCACGATACACTGGCGGTGCTCACACTACCGCACGATACACTGGTGGTGCTCACAGTACCAAACCATACACTGGTGGTGCTCACAGTACTGCACGCTACACTGGCGGTGCTCACAGTACCACACGATACACTGGCGGTGCTCACAGTACCACACGATACATTGGCGGGGCTCACAGTACCACACCATACACTGGTGTTCACAGTACTGCACGCTACACTGGCGGTGCTCACAGTGCCACACGATACACTAGCGGTGCTCACAGTACTGCACGCTACACTGGCGGTGCTCACAGTACCACACGATACACTGGCGGTGCTCACAGTACTGCACGCTACACTGGCGGTGCTCACAGTACTGCACGATACACCACTGGCGGTGCTCACAGTACTGCACTATACGCCACTGGCGGTACTCAGTACTGCACGATACGCCACTGGCGGTACTCAGTACTGCACGATACACTGGCGGTGCTCACGGTACCACACGATACACTGGCGGTGCTCACGGTACTGCACGATACACTGGCGCTCACAGTACCGCACGTTATACTAGTGGTACTCACAGTGCTACACGATATACTAGTGGTACTCACAGTACTGCACGATATACTAGTGGTATTCACAGTACTGCACGCTACACTGGCGGTGCTCACAGTACCACACGATACACTGGCGGTGCTCACAGTACTCCTCGATACACTGGCGGTGCTCACAGTACTGCACGATACACCACTGGCGGTGCTCACAGTACTGCACTATACGCCACTGGCGGTACTCAGTACTGCACGATACACTGGCGGTGCTCACAGTACTGCACGATATACTAGTGGTACTCACAGTGCTGCACGATATACTAGTACTCACAGTACTGCACGATATACTAGTGGTACTCGCAATACTGCACGATATACTAGTACTCACAGTACTGCACGATATACTAGTGGTACTCACAGTGCTGCACGATATACTAGTGGTACTCACAGTACTGCACGATATACTAGTGGTACTCAGTGCTGCACGATATACTAGTACTCACAGTACTGCACGATATACTAGTGGTACTCACAGTACTGCACGATATACTAGTGGTACTCACAGTACTGCACGATATACTAGTGGTACTCACAGTGCTGCACGATATACTAGTGGTACTCACAGTGCTGCACGATATACTAGTACTCACAGTGCTGCACGATATACTAGTACTCACAGTACTGCACGATATACTAGTGGTACTCACAGTGCTGCACGATATACTACTCACAGTACTGCACGATATACTAGTGGTACTCACAGTACTGCACGATATACTAGTGGTACTCACAGTACTGCACGATATACTAGTACTCACAGTACTGCACGATATACTAGTACTCACAGTACTGCACGATATACTAGTGGTATTCACAGTACTGCACGATACACTAGTGGTACAGTACCGCACAGTACACAGTACATTGCGCTTAAAAACTATCTCATACCCGTTATTTTTAATTTAAGAATTAAGGAGAAAAAAACATGTCAACTTTCCATTATAATTCGTATTAAGTCAACAATTTTCACCAAAAACAATCATTAGGAAAACCAAGTTTTTCACTTGATAAAAATTATTAAATACTTAAACTTTCTTAAAAGATTTATTTGTTCCTGTAGTTGAATAACAACTTTCCAGCCTGAGGGATAGATTAATCACGGGGGGGGGGGGCATACAGATTCTTGGGATGAGGGGGGGGTCATACAGCGTCTTGGGATGAGGGGGGGGTCATACAGCGTCTTGGGATGAGGGGGGGGTCATACAGCGTCTTGGGATGAGGGGGGGGTCATACAGCGTCTTGGGATGAGGGGGGGGTCATACAGCGTCTTGGGATGAGGGGGGGGTCATACAGCGTCTTGGGATGAGGGGGGGGTCATACAGCGTCTTGGGATGAGGGGGGTCATACAGCGTCTTGGGATGAGGGGGGGGTCATACAGCGTCTTGGGATGAGGGGGGGTCATACAGCGTCTTGGGATGAGGGGGGAGCACCTAGTGCCACAGACAATGCCATTAATGTTTACAGTCAATGTAGGGAAAATTCTCAATGTTTGCTACACTGTTGGGTAAATGTTAAACAGGTATTTTATATAACACTTAAATTAATTTGATAAAGTTGCCTTACAATTATGACTAATAAATGTTATACTTTTCTAATTTCAACATTAAGGTCAATCAGGATAAGAAATAATTGGAGGCTAATGCTATCATGAGCGTCACTGCTGACACTAAGAGGCTGAATAAAGTAACGTGTTGCTCATTACTGAAGTCAAAACACTCTAGGTACACGTCTTCTATCCTTTCTTCTTCCTCGTCCTTCCCAGAACAAGCAAGATATATCTCTCTCACCTCTTCACTTCTCTCTCTCCCAAGAAGTGAGATCTTACTGTCAGTCACGGCTTGCTCATCGTGGTTTATAACATCGTCACTCAGGCCTCCCAGGCACAACAGGTCTTCTGCATTGTGCAAGAAACTCGGTGTGCTTTTAACAGTATTAGTGTGTTTCTCAGCTTTTACTCTTTCTGCTTTTCCCGTCAGTTTATTTAAATCAGGTTGTAACCAGTCTATTTCGAAGCTGAGTGGAACTGCACAAGTTTCTTGGTCGATTTCGTCTTCCATTTTCAAGAAGGCTTCGTCGACGAGTCCAAGATCAGTGTCTGAGCTGGTGTTCTCACTGTCGTCGTCCTCCTCCTCCTCCCTCTCACACGCGTCCTCTGGAGTAACCAGTTCCTCTTCATAGTTACTTGAGGCTCTGACACTCACTGGTATATTATATAACCTCTGGGGCTCATCATTTATGTTATTCTCAGTTTCTTGGATGCAGTGTGCAGCGTCGTCTTTTGCCTCATAACCCGTCACTTGCTGAAGCTGGTCAATGTTCTTGTGATTATCTTGACTGGTGTTCTCTGAAAATTGTATTAGTTCCGACTCTACCTTCAGTTGTGCTACTCTCTGTTCCGCACTTCCTAATTCTTCGGTAAATTCTCCTCTCCCACTACTGTACGTGTCAACATGAGGCAGTGGTGGTATCTGCACATGAAAATCTTTCAACACAGTTGCTGAATTTGCAATATTTCTTAGAGTAACTTTCTCTGTCCACTGTACTTCTCTGTTACTAACTTCGTGCATCTCCCTGTAACACCCACTGCCGTTTCTGCACAGCTTAGCTTCTGCCAGTATGCCCTTCGCACCTTGCAATGTATTTTCTGTTACACTTCTCGTCTCTAGTATAGTTCCCTCTCTAATGTAAATAGAAGCATCGTTTTCTGTGACTGCAGTGGCACACCCATTTTCTTTTTTAGCCATACTTGTAAGGCCATACTCTTCATTAATTGTGGAACCTCTAAGGGAGAATACAAGGAAATTTTCCTCACCCACTTGGTCCCATTCGACTGGTTCCAATAGTTCTTCAGTTCCAGTATTCATTAAAGCGATTTCTTTTATTTCACAGCTCAGATTCTCCTCACAATCAGAGATTTCAGTTTCTTCGGAACTCTTAAAGGTATCACCTAACTCAATTGTTTCATCTACGAGTTGAATTTCATCTGAATCACACGAGTCACAATCTCTCAGGATGCTTGCTTCTGAATCAGAGTCAGAATCGTAGTTTGTTGAGGGCTTTTGATCATCGCCAGGGAATCCGTTGTGTTGACACTGATTTCCCTGGCTAGCTAGACGAAAATCCTGGTTGAATTCTGACTCTTGTTTGTTCTCTTTCACTTCCTCTTTGGATGTATTTACTTCCCTTACGGTGTATATATTGTTATTCCCCATGCCAAAAAAGCGAAGTTCATCAGGTCGAAGTGGTCGGCAATTTCGTGGTAGAGCTTTGGCTGCATTGGTGCTGTCCTCTGGTGGCAGCAAAGTATTCCCACTTTTCTTTTCTCGCATTGATCCACTTCGACGTTTTACGAATGGAGGCGGCTCGGTTTTCTTCGTCCTGAGAGACTGACTCCTGATGAATGGCTCGCTGGTGTTGCCAGTCTCGAAGAAACGTAATTCGTCAGCTTTAAGCGTGCGGACTTTTCCTGGTATTGTATTGGCTGGAATAGTTGGGATTGGCGCAGCCTCCGTCTTCCCAGCACTTGTGGGACCTTCAGAAGCTTCATCAGACTCTGAGGAAGAGTGTCTGATCTTATTTAACTTGGCAAACTTGCCGACCAGTGCTGCAACATCGGAGAGACGCCTCTCCTCATCTTCACTGGACTGAGGCTGACCAATCTCTAGTTTATCAAAATCAACATCGAGGAGGTTAGTAAACCTATCAATCAGTTGACCTACTTTGTGTTCGGAAGACTGAAGAGGAGAATCCTCTAGCTGCAAGAGAACGTTTCTGGACTGGTCACTTGTGCACTCATTACCCCGAGTGCTGGCGAACTCATCAGTAAACACACTCGTTTTTTGTCCATTGTCTTCAAATCCCTCTGGTTGGCGTTCTTGTTTTATTTCAGCTGTTGTCTCAATACTTCCACTTTTTCCCTTCATAAGCTCTTCCTTTTTATCAGAGGGAATATGTAAGTTCACTTTCTCTTCACTTTCCTGCCATTCTTCTGTATCTAGCGTTAGTTGGCTCTTACCTTCCATTTCATTCCCATTTTCTCTGTGTTTTTCTTTAGTTTCTTCTGGTTTCTCCTTTCTCTCTCTCCCGGGTTTTACTTCCTCCTCTCGTTCATCTGCTTGTTTCTTCACTTTTTCCTTGTCCTTGTTTTGAGTTTCAATTTTCTCCGTCTTTTTTCTGTCTTGTGAAATTTTCTCTTTATTCTTTCGTTCTTGAAGTATTTCTTTCTCTTTACATTCTCTTGGTTTTGCCTGCTTTAGTTTCCGCTCCGTTTCCTCTTTCTCGCTGTCTTCTACTCTTTGTCTTCCCTCCAGTTGCTGTTTCTCTTGTCCATTATGTATTTTGTCTTTGGTCGTCTCTTCTGCTTTTTCATGTTCTTGCACATTTTTTCCTTCAGTTATCCGTTTTGGCTCTTTACTCTCATTTTTCACTTCTTTCTCTTTCTTTGACCAATCGTCATCGACTTTCTGGTTCCTCTCCTGAGCATCGTCAGTTATATTACATGTCATTCTTGTAATAAGAATTTCATCACTGGAAGATGCTGACCTCTTGTGAATCTCCTCTATCTTACTCGCGATCGTAGACTCCTTGTCATCTGGGAAACTGTATTCATCAACCTTGAAGATAGATTCTGTTTCTAATCTCTTTGCTGCAAGAGTGTGTGAGACAACTTCTGCAGCTTTGGCATCATCAGGAGGCTTCTGCTCGATTTTTGTTTCAGGAACCTGCTCAAATAAGAATTTCTGGCCTCCTTCGTAGGGATATTCTTCGGGGGAAAGGGTCTCAAACTGCCGTAGAAGATCTTTTACCAAAGTAGATGAGAGTGCTTGAGGTGCAGGCGCTTGGTCTGCCTCCCTCTTCGTGTTATCGGACTCTTGACTGTCATTATTGCCTTCGAAAGGGGTCCTGAGCTGAGATTTAATAGTTGTTCTTGGCCTGTTGGGATCATCTCTTTCAACGCTCTTACCTTGATATTGAGCCAATACTGCCTCTTCGAACTGCTTCTTAAGTTTCTTCACTGAAGGAGTTATCTTGCTATCAATGCTTACTTGTGTGGGTTGTGTGCTACGTTCTGGGAGTTCAGACCTAAATCGTCTCTCTTTTTCGTTTTCCTTTACTATATTTTGAGCAGACACCATATTTACTGCAGTTGGTAGGAGTGATGGTTCCTTGGGCAGTGTTTTCGGGAGTTGTTCACTAGTTTTCTGTATAGGGACAGGCTTCTTTGAGTAGTCTGTCTCTATTGTTGCCTGTATTTCAAACTGCATCTTGAGCTTCCGCACTGATACATGTGAAGGCTCGTACCTCAGCCGCCGGATGGCTGAAGGGTTTGGTTCACTCTTGGCTCGAGGGCGAGCGGTTCCATCTATGTTCTTCACTCTGTGCCTAGATTTCCTCTCAGACTGACTTTCAACGGTGATGGGTTTTCGTGGTGGTGAAGTTTCCTCGGTATACCTCACACGCGTCTCTAGATTCGTCTGGTGTATACCGAGTTGTGTTGTGGGGAGTGTGTCATCCTCTGTGCTGGACACACAAACTTCAAAACGTTGTTTAAGTTCCCCGATCGACTTCCGAGGTTTCTGCAGGTCTAAGCGAGCAACTTCGACAGCATCTGTTTCCCACCTCTCCAAACTTTCGTGTCTACTATTTCTCCTCGTGGTAACATGTTGCGATGCAGTGTCACCTCCAGGACAGTCACCTTCATCTGATGAACTGTGTGGTAATTTTCTAGAAACGGTTCTCCCGTGCCTTTCAGCGTTATTTTCGGGTTTCCCTTCTAGGTTCCTGTCAAACTTGATCTTCAGATTCTTGACTGAAGGCAGAGTACCAGCGGGAAATTCGTCTCTAACATCTCTGAGATGTGTCTTGCGTCTGGCCCAGATGTGTCCATCAGAGGCAGAGCGGGTGAGTTTGCGGTGCTCTGCCGGGGACTCGTCACGGGGACTATTCATCGGAGTAATCAGTGAAGCACCTGTGGAGTCTGATCCCTCACCGAGGTCGAAACTTAATCTTGGATTCACCAAGCTACTCCTAAGAGGGGAGGGGGAAGGGCTTCTGGTGTACCTATCACCAGGAGTGAGGAATGACGTAGGTGAAGAGACTCTTACACTTCGTGAAGTGAAATCTACTTCCCTGACCAGCGATGGCATGGACTTAGCCCTCAGGAGCCTCAACAAAGATCCATCTTCCTTAAACGGCGATGTGTTCGGAACAGGAATTTCGTACGGAGTTGATTTGACCCTCCATACAGCCGTAAGTCTTGGAGTAGATGATGCACTTCGCGACCTTCCAGTCATGTCGTTGCCTGCCGTTTCCAGGGGCGCGCTTCTCGACAGTTTACCAATGACGTACGATGCCAGGGACGCTGCCGACATCTTCCTTTCATTTCGGGCGCCAGGAACCTAAAAAAAAAAAATAGACGCATTAATATCCGCCTTTTCATTTCAGAGATAAAGCAATAAAAGTAAATTTGTTTCCAGGATGGAACGCTAAACCAATGAAGGTCGTGCAACACACGAGGGGGGGAGGGGCATAAACGTGTCATTATATGATTAAGACCCATGTCAGGCCAAGTGTCGTGTCCTGACGAAGAAGCACCCATCTCCATGAGAGACACAGACAGACACAGACAGAGACAGACAGACAGACAGACACACACATGGGTGGTCAAAAGATTACAGAGGCACATAATGGGTGTAGAGACCGAACATCACTGTTCTGAGAACTACTCAAGGTAGTGATAAGTGTTGAAGTAGAGATGTGTGGTCACTGTGCACAGTCAAGTACAGTTGTTCAGTTCATTTCTGATAACCTCTCTGCCAACGGCCGCCATTTTTAATACCTTAATCGCCTATGGGTGTGATTAATTCTTAATCTGTAGCAACTATGCTGTCACCACTACAACAATGATCAATACTTGGTTACAGGCAACAGTGATTAACGTGCCTACACATGTGATTAACGTTCCTGTAAATGTGATTAACGTGCCTACGACAGCAGCTAACTTTGGGACTCCAGTTTTCTCTAAATGGAGGAGTGGGGGAGGGGTTACCTTCCACTGTACGTGGGTTGGGAGGTTAACTTCTCCTGTGCCTGGGAGTGTTATCTTCCCGTGTACGTGGGTAGGTGGCTAACTTGCTACTTACTGAATTGATCGTAAATATGGTTAAGCAGTTGACCTCAGTGGAAGTGAGCGAGTTATTCCTTGAGGGTGTTCCAGGGGGACAACAACCCTGCGGCCCGGGCCACAACGAAGCCTGGCGGTGTACCAGGGCCATTAAACCAGGCACGCAAACCAACGTAGGAACCACAGCCCGGCTGGTCAGGAACTGACTTTAGGTGCCTGTCTAGCACACTCGAAGACACTCTGGGATCTATTGCTAATTTACACTATGTATGATAATTACACTTAGTGTACCTCTGCCTCAATAAATTTACATATGTTAATTTAAGATTCGTTACTAAATCTTCAAGAGCTTTATGTACTGCTAGGTGAACATTGGGGAGCGAAGGTAGGTAGGTAAGGTTCGTCAGGAAACAGGACAAATGTTTCCTGACGCGGGTCTTAGTCAGATGATGACCCGCCTTTGGAGATTTTGGTCATCTGACCGAGGCCTTCCGCTGGCTTACCGGTCCACCCCTTTAAAAATTATGGTCATTTATAACCAGTTTATCTCTTGGGGAGCGAAGTAGCCCATACGTCTCTTCCTGCTCACGACACAACCCACGAGTCTACTAACACCCAGGTATTTATTTACTGTTCGGGTGAAGAGGGGCAGCAAATGAGAGATTTGCCCCCAAGTCTATCTGCCCGGGACTACACCTGGGTATTTTGAATGTAAACCATGGTATTAACGAGGGTAACTAATTTGATCTCTAATTTTGATAGTACCGCAGTATTAAGGTAATTAAATTGTACACTAAAATGTTAATAATTATAATTAATATGTTAATTACACGAGAATGGGAATGGTAAATTGTATAAAAAATATCAACTCTAGTAATATTTATGGGTCCTAAGTTCACCTAGCAGAAAATAGATACCCAGATGTTTTAATTAGACAGGTTCAACATCTGGATATCTGTATTTGTAGACGTTTCGCCATCTGGCTTAACGTCTACAAATGAAAACACCCAGATGTCACACACGTGCCTTAATTCATCTTGTCGGTATTGTATACCCCGTGGTCTGGTGGCAAAAGCTCTCGCTTCACACGGCGAGGGTCCGAGTTCGATTCCTGGCGAAGGGGTAGAAACATTGGACGTGTTTCCTTACACCAGTTGTCTGTGTTCACCCATCAATAATAATTGGTACCTGGGTGTTAGTGGACTGGTGTGGGTCGTATCCTGGGACAAAACTGACCTAATTTGCGGGAAATGCTCTGCATAACAAAGGTCTTTCTATATAGTAGTATGTCATAGATGTCAGCTATGGTCTGTATACCTTGTACATGTACTGGTAGTAATTATATATTTGTGGTACCTATATGTTAGTAGACTGTTGTGGGTGGCAGAGGAGAGAACCTAAGGACCAACATGATATAAAGCCACATGCTTGGCTTTCTTGGCTTATCCTGGATTATTAACCCTTCTGGGTTAATACAAATATGTCGTCTCTAATCAAATTAGTGTCAACAAACAAATACTGCACACTGGTCAAACTATAAAGTATTGAAACTCGTTTATCAGGATTCAAGACAACACCAGCAAGTTTTCGCCGTCTATAACTTACATTCAGGTTGCGTTCAGATTCCACTTAAGACATAACGACAATCAGCAATAAATGATAGTATCTGATCCCTTAACGAAGCATTACATTACGGATGCTATCAAAATAAAGATTTAATCGCATTATTATCCCATCGTAACCCTCCCCTCCAGGTGGTACACGTCCCAGTACACACAGTGGTACAAGTCCCAGTACACACAGTGGTACACGTCCCAGTATACACAGTGGTACACGTCCCAGTATACACAGTGGTACACGTCCCAGTATACACAGTGGTACACGTCCCAGTATACAGTGGTACACGTCCCAGTATACACAGTGGTACACGTCCCAGTATACAGTGGTACACGTCCCAGTATACACAGTGGTACACGTCCCAGTATACACAGTGGTACACGTCCCAGTATACACAGTAGTACACGTCCCAGTACACAGTGGTACACGTCCCAGTATACACAGTGGTACACGTCCCAGTATACACAGTGGTACACGTCCCAGTATACACAGTGGTACACGTCCCAGTATACACAGTGGTACACGTCCCAGTATACACAGTGGTACACGTCCCAGTATACACAGTGGTACACGTCCCAGTATACACAGTGGTACACGTCCCAGTATACACAGTGTTGCACGTCCCAGTATACACAGTGTTGCACGTACCACTATACACAGTGGTGCACGTCCCAGTATACACACAGTGGTGCACGTCCCAGTATACACACAGTGGTACACGTCCCAGTATACACACAGTGGTACACGTCCCAGCATACACAGTGGTACACGTCCCAGCATACACACAGTGGTACACGTCCCAGCATACACACAGTGGTACACGTCCCAGCATACACACAGTGGTACACGTCCCAGCATACACACAGTGGTACACGTCCCAGCATACACACAGTGGTACACGTCCCAGCATACACACAGTGGTACACGTCCCAGCATACACACAGTGGTACACGTCCCAGCATACACACAGTGGTACACGTCCCAGCATACACAGTGGTACACGTCCCAGCATACACACAGTGGTACACGTCCCAGCATACACACAGTGGTACGCGTCCCAGCATACACACAGTGGTACGCGTCCCAGCATACACACAGTGGTACGCGTCCCAGCATCCAAACAGAGGTACGCGTCCCAGCATACACACAGTGGTACGCGTCCCAGCACACACACAGTGGTACGCGTCCCAGCACACACACAGTGGTACGCGTCCCAGCACACACACAGTGGTACGCGTCCCAGCATGCATACAGTGGTACGCGCCCCAGTATACACAGTGGTACGCGCCCCAGTATACACACAGTGGTACGCGTCCCAGTATACACACAGTGGTACGCGTCCCAGTATACACAGTGGTACGCGTCCCAGTATACACACAGTGGTACGCGTCCCAGTATACACACAGTGGTACACGTCCCAGTATACACTGTGGTGCACGTCCCAGTATACACAGTGGTGCACGTCCCAGTATACACACAGTGGTGCACGTCCCAGTATACACAGTGGTGCACGTCCCAGTATACACACAGTGGTGCACGTCCCAGTATACACACAGTGGTGCACGTCCCAGTATACACAGTGGTACACGTCCCAGTATACACAGTGGTACACGTCCCAGTATAAACAGTGGTACACGTCCCAGTGTACACACAGTGGTACACTCCCAGTGTACACACAGTGGTACACTCCCAGTGTACACACAGTGGTACACGTCCCAGTATACACAGTGGTACACGTCCCAGTATACACACAGGGGTGCACGTCCCAGTATACACACAGTGGTACACGTCCCAGTATACACACAGTGGTACACGTCCCAGTATACACACAGTGGTACACGTCCCAGTATACACACAGTGGTACACGTCCCAGTATACACACAGTGGTACACGTCCCAGTATACACACAGTGGTACACGTCCCAGTATACACACAGTGGTACACGTCCCAGTATACACACAGTGGTACACGTCCCAGTATACACACAGTGGTACACGTCCCAGAATACACACAGTGGTACACGTCCCAGAATACACACAGTGGTACACGTCCCAGAATACACACAGTGGTACACGTCCCAGTATACACAGTGGTACACGTCCCAGTATACACACAGTGGTACACGTCCCAGTATACACACAGTGGTACACGTCCCAGTATACACACAGTGGTATGCGTCCCAGTATACACACAGTGGTACGCGTCCCAGTATATATACATAGGTACGCGTCCCAGTATATACAGAGGTACACGTCCCAGTATATATACAGAGGTACACGTCCCAATATATATACAGAGGTACACGTCCCAATATATATACAGAGGTACACGTCCCAATATATATACAGAGGTACACGTCCCAGTATACCCACAGTGCCACACGTCCCAGTATACACACAGTGGTACAAGTCCCAGTATACACACAGTGGTACACGTCCCAGTATACACACAGTGGTACAAGTCCCAGTATACACACAGTGGTACACGTCCCAGTATACACACAGTGGTACACGTCCCAGTATATATACATAGGTACGCGTCCCAGTATACACACAGTGGTACACGTCCCAGTATACACACAGTGGTACACGTCCCAGTATACACACAGTGGTACACGTCCCAGTATACACACAGTGGTACACGTCCCAGTATACACACAGTGGTACACGTCCCAGTATACACACAGTGGTACACGTCCCAGTATACACACAGTGGTACACGTCCCAGTATACACACAGTGGTACACGTCCCAGTATACACACAGTGGTACACGTCCCAGTATACACACAGTGGTACACGTCCCAGTGAATACAGAGGTACACGTCCCACTATATATATACACAGAGGTACGCGTCCCAGTATATATACAGAGGTACGCGTCCCAGTATATATACAGAGGTACGCGTCCCAGTATATATACAGAGGTACGCGTCCCAGTATATATACAGAGGTACGCGTCCCAGTATATATACAGAGGTACGCGTCCCAGTATATATACAGAGGTACGCGTCCCAGTATATATACAGAGGTACGCGTCCCAGTATATATACAGAGGTACGCGTCCCAGTATATATACAGAGGTACGCGTCCCAGTATATATACAGAGGTACGCGTCCCAGTATATATACAGAGGTACACGTCCCAGTATATATACAGAGGTACACGTCCCAGTATACACAGTGGTACACGTCCCAGTATACACACAGTGGTACACGTCCCAGTATACACACAGTGGTACACGTCCCAGTATACACAGTGGTACACGTCCCAGTATACACAGTGGTACACGTCCCAGTATACACAGTGGTACACGTCCCAGTATACACAGTGGTACACGTCCCAGTATACACACAGTGGTACACGTCCCAGTATGCACACAGTGGTACACGTCCCAGTATGCACACAGTGGTACACGTCCCAGTATGCACACAGTGGTACACGTCCCAGTGAATACAGAGGTACACGTCCCACTATATATATACACAGAGGTACGCATCCCAGTATGTATACAGAGGTACACGTCACAGTATATATAGAGGTACACGTCCCAGTATATATATACAGAGGTACACGTCCCAGTATATATATACAGAGGTACACGTCCCAGTATATATACAGAGGTACGCATCCCAGTATATATACAGAGGTACGCGTCCCAGTATATATACAGAGGTACGCGTCCCAGTATATATACAGAGGTACGCATCCCAGTATATATACAGAGGTACGCGTCCCAGTATATATACAGAGGTACGCGTCCCAGTATATATACAGAGGTACGCGTCCCAGTATATATACAGAGGTACGCGTCCCAGTATATATACAGAGGTACGCGTCCCAGTATATATACAGAGGTACGCGTCCCAGTATATATACAGAGGTACGCGTCCCAGTATATATACAGAGGTACGCGTCCCAGTATATATACAGAGGTACGCGTCCCAGTATATATACAGAGGTACGCGTCCCAGTATATATACAGAGGTACGCGTCCCAGTATATATACAGAGGTACACGTCCCAGTATACACAGTGGTACACGTCCCAGTATACACAGTGGTACACGTCCCAGTATACACAGTGGTACACGTCCCAGTATACACAGTGGTACACGTCCCAGTATGCACACAGTGGTACACGTCCCAGTGAATACAGAGGTACACGTCCCAGTATATATATACAGAGGTACATGTCCCAGTATATATATACAGAGGTATGCGTCCCAGTATATATACAGAGGTACGCGTCCCAGTATATATACAGAGGTACACGTCCCAGTATATATACAGAGGTACACGTCCCAGTATATATATACAGAGGTACACGTCCCAGTATATATATACAGAGGTACACGTCCCAGTATATATATACAGAGGTACACGTCCCAGTATATATATACAGAGGTACACGTCCCAGTATATATATACAGAGGTACACGTCCCAGTATATATATACAGAGGTACACGTCCCAGTATATATATACAGAGGTACACGTCCCAGTATATATATACAGAGGTACACGTCCCAGTATATATATACAGAGGTACACGTCCCAGTATATATATACAGAGGTGCACGTCCCAGTATATATATACAGAGGTACACGTCCCAGTATATATATACAGAGGTACACGTCCCAGTATATACAGATATTAATCCCTATTTTAGATGGAAATAAATGGTATAAAATACCGACACAATGGAAATATAAACACATATGCAGTATAATGTGATCCTTTATTGACTACGTTTCGCCCACACAGTGCGCTTTTTCAAGTCACAAACAGAACTACCTGGGGTGGAAGGAACGCGAGTATTTATAGTCAGGTTCAGAATGCTGAGGTCAGGTGGAGAATGCTGCATCTGATGATGTACCGAGTGGGGTTATAGAGTCTAAAATCTTGGGTAGCTTGGAAAGGAGATTGGATAAGTTTGTGAGCAGACCTTCTACAGTGTTCTTATGTGGGATAGCGATGAAGAAGTTTCTTGGCAAGTGGTTCAGCTATGTTATAGAAGCCACTATTCTGGTTGAAGTTGTCGGATATAGAAATAAGTGATGATTCCAGGATTCTTCGGTATTGAGTGTTGTCTTCTGTGGCGATAAGTCTTGAGTTTCTGTAGTTTATCAAGTGGTTGTGTGAATTACGGTGTTGTACGCAGGCATTCCTTGTGTCGTCAGACCTGCTTGCGTATTGGTGTTCTGAAATACGTATTTGGAGGTCCCTTGATGTTTCGCCCACGTATAACTTGTTGCAGTCAGAATGCACGATGATTGAACAAGTATTTTCTAAACTCCACTATCCTCGTCACTTCATCAGAGACTGCGGACGACGGGCATTAAACATCTTCAACACACCCAGAGAAGACACTGCCGAGAAGAGATACATAGTCCTCCCCACCAACTCCATTGCTAAACACGTTTCCAACATCTTTTCCAATACCTCATTTCAAGTATCTACCTCCACAACCACGACCATCAAGGGCATTACCAGTGATAGACAGGTCAAGCTTCCACCCTCTGCAGGGGTATACATAATCCCTTGTAATGACTGCAACAAGTTATACGTGGTCGAAACATCAAGGGACCTCCAAACACGTATTTCAGAACACCAATACGCAAGCAGGTCTGACGACACAAGGAATGCCTGCGTACAACACCGTAATTCACACAACCACTTGATAAACTACAGAAACTCAAGACTTATCGCCACAGAAGACAACACTCAATACCGAAGAATCCTGGAATCATCACTTATTTCTATATCCGACAACTTCAACCAGAATAGTGGCTTCTATAACATAGCTGAACCACTTGCCAAGAAGCTTCTTCATCGCTATCCCACATAAGAACACTGTAGAAGGTCTGCTCACAAACTTGTCCAATCTCCTTTCCAAGCTACCCAAGATTGTAGACTCTATAACCCCACTCGGTACATCAGATGCAGCATTCTCCACCTGACCTCAGCATTCTGAACCTGACTATAAATACTCGCGTTCCTTCCACCCCAGGTAGTTCTGTTTGTGACTTGAAAAAGCCCACTGTGTGGGCGAAACGTAGTCAATAAAGGATCACATACTGCATATGTGTTTATATTTCCCCTATTTTAGATATTCAGGTATTCTTGACCGGTGAACAGACAACATTGCAGCCTTAATGCACTTTAATTGTTAAGACAAAGTCGATGTATTGGGGTAGCTATGCGACCCTATAAAGGCATCCCGAGATCCCTAAGTCCAGCCTCCTCTATCTCAGTGCATGCAACAGGAGTAGTGGAAGGTGATCAGAATTACAAAGCTGAAAAATCTAAAATTATATACAAGTGTTTGTTTGTGCATACATGTATCTGTGTGCATATGTATGTCTGTCTTTACATGTGTAATTTTTTGGATGTATGCATGTGAGATTAAGACATGTGCAACATCTGGGTATCTTTATTGTAGACGTTTCGCCATCCAGTGGCTTTATCAATACAAATTCTAGGACATAACTTGAAGACAGTAGAACTATGTACAGAAGATGAGGTAATCAGTCCCTCAACCTAGCAGTAGGTGCGAAGAGCACCATAGTCGTGGAGTTTCTGAATCTCCACGACTATGGTGCTCTTCGCACCTACTCCTTGGTTGAGGGACTGATTACCTCATCTTCTGTACATAGTTCTACTGTCTTCAAGTTATGTCCTAGAATTTGTATTGATAAAGCCACTGGATGGCGAAACGTCTACAATAAAGATACCCAGATGTTGCACATGTGTCTTAATCTCATCTTGTCGGTATTATATACCATTCGTACACATGTATGCATGTGCGTATATATTATGCATACACGCAACACCACGCGCATGAGTATGCATCTGCACACGCATATAGAGCAATATACATGTTTACAAACCTATACACACACATACTTGTACAAGCTAGAATATAAAATATTGGGCTAATTTAAAATAAATGCGCTGGATTAAGAACAAATAAGGCTAACTTGTGAAGAAGTCGCCGAATTTAAAGAGAATGAGCTAGATTTTGCTCATCAGTTGCGTCTTAAAGAATTTTTAGAGAGGACTTGAAAAGTAGTGTAATATGCGTTACAATAGTGATAACAGCAGGGTAGTTAATAGTGGTGATAACACCCTCTGATAACACTGATAAGTGTTATCATGGGTGATCATACTAATTAACCTTTGGTAATGTTAGCCCCCTTCTCTCAACCTTCCCCTTCCCCACCGGTGTTGAAAATTCCGTACGGAGTTACAACAGGTATGATGATGCAGGGGTTCTGCTGGCCCCTCCATACCCACAACCTCAGCTCTCTCAACCCCCCCCCCCATCCCACACCCATGATAATTATACACACACACACACACAAACACGCAGACACAGACTTGAGGTTTACATATTCCAGAATATTAAAAAAAATGAACTAAATTTAAACTCTTGTCATCAGTCATTCACAAGGAAGGTCTAAAACCGCAAGGGCCATTACAACGCCTTTGTGAGGTAATCAGTTTGGCCCCGAGGATGGCTCAATCCTTGCATCAAGAGCTCTTAAGCAGCATCAATTCACCTCCCTAGATGGGTGGAAAAGGGAGAATAATGAGTTACCATTGCCCCCTCAAGGGAGGTTCCTTGACGCTGGTGAGAGAGGCTCTTGATCTAGGGAATTGGATCTGTACTCCAGTTCCCTAACTGCCTTCCATCCCCCACACACACATGCACTGTATAATCTCTACGGGTTTAGCCCCTCAAGGAAGGTTCCTTGATGTTGGTGAGGGGCTCTTGATTTAGGGAATTGGATCTGTGCTCCAGTTCCCCGAATTAAGCCTGAATGCCTTCCACATCCCCCCCAGGCGCTGCATAATCCTCCGGGTTTAGCGCTTCCCCCTTGATTATAATAATACGGGTTTAGCGCTCCCCCTTGATGAGAGCAACCTACCCTTGCCATGGGTGATTTCTAGTGCACTGGCCGGTAAATCCGCACACCTTAGTGGCCTCTACACACATAGAGCCTCGGGGTAAACACAGAGCCACCTAGAGTTGTTGATACTCTAGAAGTATAATATCTAGCGTAGTGTTAAAGGGAAGGTGGTGGCGTGTAGCACCGTTCTCAACGTTAAACTTGTCACAACTGACTTGTTGTGGTGCTGCCAGCGTGATGGTGGTCAGGTGTAAACACGACCACCTTGTACACTTGTTTGACAGCTGCTACTGACACTTGGCCACTTTTTACCTTCCTGGGTGTTTCAAGGGTGTATACACACAGATATTTGTCTCTCAGTCTATGTATACATTGAGATGCTTCTCTCTCTGTATATACACTGAGAGACGCGCATCTTTCATTATTTATATATAAATATATATATATATATATATATATATATATATATATATATATATATATATATATATATATATATATATATATATATATATATATATGTACATATATATATATATATATATATATATATATATATATATATATATATATATATATATATATATATATATACATACACACACACACACACACACACACACACACACACATATATATATATATATATATATATATATATTATATATATATATATATATATATATATATTATATATATATATATATAAACGTCGTGCCGAATAGGTAAAACTTGCGATTTTGCCTTAAGTAGCAACGCTCCTCTTGTTGAATAAGGGTGTCATGGTGGTGAAGGGTGTCATGGTGGTGAAGGGTGTCATGATGGTGAAGGGTGTCATGGTGGTGAAGGGTGTCATGATGGTGAAGGGCTCTTGATCCAATAAAGTAAAAGACAGCGTTCGTCTCCATTGGACCAAACGTGATTACTTCCCATGTCCCCAGACGTTATGTGACCCCTACGCATTTAGTGTTTCAACAGTAATGAAAGTGTTCACTGTCAGTGAGAGATACAGAAGTCTTAACACTAACTGTAATGAGAGATACAGGAGCCTCGTAACGCTAGCTGTAATGAGAAAGATACAGCAGTCTTGTAACACTGTGATGAGAGAGATACAGGAGTTTTGTAACACTGTCATGAGAGATACAGGAGTCATGTAACACTGTCATGAGAGATACAGGAGTCATGTAACACTGTCATGAGAGATACAGGAGTTTTGTAACACTGTCATGAGAGATACAGGAGTTTTGTAACACTGTCATGAGAGATACAGGAGTTTTGTGACACTGTCATGAGAGATACAGGAGTCATGTAACACTGTCATGAGAGATACAGGAGTTTTGTAACACTGTCATGAGAGATACAGGAGTCATGTAACACTGTCATGAGAGATACAGGAGTCATGTAACACTGTCATGAGAGATACTTGAGTCATGTAACACTGTCATGAGAGATACAGGAGTCATGTAACACTAACTGTAATGAGATACAGGAGTCTTGTAGCACTAACTGTGATGAGATACATGAGTCTTGTAGCACTGACTGTGATGAGAGAGATACAGGAGTCTTGTAGCACTGTGATGAGAGAGATACAGGAGTCATGTAACACTAACTGTAATGAGATACATGAGTCTTGTAGCACTAACTGTGATGAGAGAGATACAGGAGTCTTGTAGCACTAACTGTGATGAGAGAGATACAGGAGTCATGTAACACTAACTGTGATGAGAGAGATACAGGAGTCTTGTAGCACTAACTGTGATGAGATACATGAGTCTTGTAGCACTGACTGTGATGAGAGAGATACAGGAGTCTTGTAGCACTAACTGTGATGAGAGAGATACAGGAGTCTTGTAGCACTAACTGTGATGAGAGAGATACAGGAGTCTTGTAGCACTAACTGTGATGAGATACATGAGTCTTGTAGCACTGACTGTGATGAGAGAGATACAGGAGTCTTGTAGCACTAACTGTAATGAGATACATGAGTCTTGTAGCACTGACTGTGATGAGAGAGATGCAGGAGTCTTGTAGCACTAACTGTGATGAGAGAGATACAGGAGTCATGTAACACTAACTGTAATGAGATACATGAGTCTTGTAGCAATGACTGTGATGAGAGAGATACAGGAGTCATGTAACACTAACTGTAATGAGATACATGAGTCTTGTAGCACTAACTGTGATGAGAGAGATACAGGAGTCATGTAACACTAACTGTAATGAGATACATGAGTCTTGTAGCACTAACTGTGATGAGAGAGATACAGGAGTCATGTAACACTAACTGTAATGAGATACATGAGTCTTGTAGCAATGACTGTGATGAGAGAGATACAGGAGTCATGTAACACTAACTGTAATGAGATACATGAGTCTTGTAGCACTAACTGTGATGAGAGAGATACAGGAGTCATGTAACACTAACTGTAATGAGATACATGAGTCTTGTAGCAATGACTGTGATGAGAGAGATACAGGAGTCATGTAACACTAACTGTAATGAGATACATGAGTCTTGTAGCACTAACTGTGATGAGAGAGATACAGGAGTCTTGTAGCACTAACTGTGATGAGAGAGATACAGGAGTCTTGTAGCACTAACTGTGATGAGAGAGATACAGGAGTCTTGTAACACTAACTGTAATGAGATACATGAGTCTTGTAGCACTGACTGTGATGAGAGAGATACAGGAGTCTTGTAACACTAACTGTAATGAGATACATGAGTCTTGTAGCAATGACTGTGATGAGAGAGATACAGGAGTCATGTAACACTAACTGTAATGAGATACATGAGTCTTGTAGCACTAACTGTGATGAGAGAGATACAGGAGTCATGTAACACTAACTGTAATGAGATACATGAGTCTTGTAGCAATGACTGTGATGAGAGAGATACAGGAGTCATGTAACACTAACTGTAATGAGATACATGAGTCTTGTAGCACTAACTGTGATGAGAGAGATACAGGAGTCTTGTAGCACTAACTGTGATGAGAGAGATACAGGAGTCTTGTAGCACTAACTGTGATGAGAGAGATACAGGAGTCTTGTAACACTAACTGTAATGAGATACATGAGTCTTGTAGCACTGACTGTGATGAGAGAGATACAGGAGTCTTGTAACACTAACTGTAATGAGATACATGAGTCTTGTAGCACTAACTGTGATGAGAGAGATACAGGAGTCTTGTAACACTAACTGTGATGAGAGATATACAGGAGTCTTGTAACACTAACTGTAATGAGACATTCGGAGTGATGTGAGTTTCTTCCAACATTGGATCTTGTGGGCTGGTGATGAGAAAGTCGGAGCAGGAAATATGAGAACGATATTATTTACTTCTCACAAATAACTCTCACTTTGGAGAGTAAACTTTAGACGGTATTGTGGGTTAGTTGTGAATTGGCGCAGCCAGGGTATTGTGGGTTAGTTGTGAACTGTCGCAGCCAGGGTATTGTGGGTTAGTTGTGAATTGTTGCAACCAGGGTATTGTGGGTTAGTTGTGAATTGTTGAAGCCAGGGTATTGTGGGTTAGTTGTGAATTGTTCCAGCCAGGGTATTGTGGGTTAGTTGTGAATTGTTGCAACCAGGGTATTGTGGGTTAGTTGTGAATTGTTGCAACCAGAGTATTGTGGGTTAGTTGTGAATTGTTACAACCAGGGTATTGTGGGTTAGTTGTGAATTGTTGCAGCCAGGGTATTGTGGGGGGTTAGTTGTGAATTGTTGCAGCCAGGGTATAGTGGGCTAGTTGTGAATTGTTGCAACCAGGGTATTGTGTGTTAGTTGTGAATTGTTGCAACCAGGGTATTGTGGGTTAGTTGTGAATTGTTGCAGCCAGGGTATTGTGGGGGTTAGTTGTGAATTGTTGCAGCCAGGGTATTGTGGGTTAGTTGTGAATTGTTGCAACCAGGGTACTGTGGGTTAGTTGTGAATCGTTGCAGCCAGGGTATTGTGGGTTAGTTGTGAATTGTTGCAGCCAGGGTATTGTGGGTTAGTTGTGAATTGTTGCAACCAGGGTACTGTGGGTTAGTTGTGAATCGTTGCAGCCAGGGTATTGTGGGTTAGTTGTGAATTGTTGCAGCCAGGGTATTGTGGGGGGTTAGTTGTGAATTGTTGCAGCCAGGGTATTGTGGGTTATTTGTGAATTGTTGCAGCCAGAGTATTGTGGGTTAGTTGTGTTTGGTTGCAGCCTGGGTATTGTGGGTTATTTATGAATTGTTGCAGCCAGAGTATTGTGGGTTAGTTGTGATTGGTTGCAGCCAGGGTATTGTGGGTTAGTTGTGAATAGCTGCAGCCAGGGTATTGTGGGTTAGCTGTGAACTGTCGCAGCCAGGGTATTGTGGGTTAGTTGTGAACTGTCGCAGCCTAAGTATTTTGGGTTAGTTGTAATTGGTTGCAGCCAGAGTATTGTGGGTTAGTTGTGAATAGTTGCAGTCAGGGTATTGTGGGTTATATTCCGTTATCTTGTTTATGTATTTGTTAATGGAGTAACTGTTAATGTTAACAGCTCGCATGAAGACTTAAGGTTATTTACCTACACAGGAGAATGTTGAAGAAAGTGGCAGCACATGGTATTGCAGGATAAAATCCTCTTGCGAATCGAGGCGGCAAACTGCTATCATACATTGGGTGAAGCTAGAGTGTGGGGGACCAGTCACAAGTGGCGTTCGACAAGGATCACTTCTGGACCCCTTCTCCGTAATCTACAGGGTGTGTCACTCGTAGGAGGCCCCGAATTGGTACTCCCGTAGTTGTCAGTATATCATGTCTGTAGCAAACGATAACTGTGGGCCTCCTACGAGTAGAAGATCCAGACATAATATACAAACAAGACAGTTGTAACTCCGGGAGTACCAACTCGTGGCCTCCTACGAGTAGAAGATCCAGACATAATATACAAACAAGACAGTTGTAACTCCGGGAGTACCAACTCGGGGCCTCCTACGAGTAGAAGATCCAGACATAATATACAAACAAGACAGTTGTAACTCCGGGAGTACCAACTCGGGGCCTCCTACGAGTAGAAGATCCAGACATAATATACAAACAAGACAGTTGTAACTCCGGGAGTACCAACTCGGGGCCTCCTACGAGTAGAAGATCCAGACATAATATACAAACAAGACAGTTGTAACTCCGGGAGTACCAACTCGGGGCCTCCTACGAGTAGAAGATCCAGACATAATATACAAACAAGACAGTTGTAACTCCGGGAGTACCAACTCGGGGCCTCCTACGAGTAGAAGATCCAGACATAATATACAAACAAGACAGTTGTAACTCCGGGAGTACCAACTCGGGGCCTCCTACGAGTAGAAGATCCAGACATAATATACAAACAAGACAGTTGTAACTCCGGGAGTACCAACTCGGGGCCTCCTACGAGTAGAAGATCCAGACATAATATACAAACAAGACAGTTGTAACTCCGGGAGTACCAACTCGGGGCCTCCTACGAGTAGAAGATCCAGACATAATATACAAACAAGACAGTTGTAACTCCGGGAGTACCAACTCGGGGCCTCCTACGAGTGAAACACCTTATACATTAATGACCTTGATGATGGATTAAGTTGAGTAAATTGGCAGACTATATAAAAGATTTGGTTTGGTATGGTCTGAAAAGTGGCAGCTACAGTTCAGTGTGGAGAGGATTTAAAGTCCTAATCATTGATTCTGTCAACAACCCCAGCACTTGTAAACTAAATAATGTACAACTTGATCATACAGAATGTGCAAAGCTCTTGGGAGTCATGGTGAGCAGAAATTTGAAGCCAAGGCAACAGTGCCTAAGTACGCCTATTAAGGCTAACAGATTGCATGGATTTTTATCAAGAACTTTAAGTACGGTGCCCCGTGACCTGGTGGCAAAGCTCTCGCTTCACACGGTGAGGGTCCGGGTTCGATTCTCGGCACAAGGGTGGAAACATTGAACGTGTTTCCTTACTCCGGTTGTCTATGTTCACCATCAGTAAAATGGGTACCTGGGTGTTAGTGGACTGGTGTGGGTCGCATCCTGGGACAAAACTGACCTAATTTGCGGGAAATGCTCAGCATAACAAGGGACTTTCTATATAGTAGTATGTCACTGATGTCAGCTATGGTCTGTATACCTTGTATATGTACTTGTAGAAATAAAGAAATAAGTAACAGAAGTACAAGTGTTATAATGCGGTCTGGTCACAGACCAGGCCACATGGTCACAGACCAGGCCACGAGGGTGTTAATCCCCAAAACCGTCTCCAGGTATACGAGAGAGTAATTCCTGACTTAGATTATGTGGGACACTTCTGGTCTCCATACAATACATTCCGTTGGATTACAGTACCCTGAACATAAACTCTTGAAAGACGTAGAATGAAGGGAAGATATCAATGAAGTATACAAGGGTAAGAAATATGTAAATAAAAGGAGCTATGAATAAGGTGGTGAAGTCATTTAACCAGACAAGATACCCAGACAATGATTTAAGGTGGACAAATTAAGATTTAGAAGGGAAGAAAGAATTTAAAAGGGAAGAAAGGATTTAGAAAGGAACTAGATGCGTTCCTCTGTACGTTCTTACGGGTAGGTCTGGGTGAGTGTTAGTAGTAACAGCCTGGCCTAGGTCAGTAGACTGAGTTACAGTGCCAGAAAATGTAATGCAATAGGCATTTTTCAGCCTCTGTAACAGTGTCACAGGAGACTGAAGCACACTCTCCAGGGAGGACAACACACTCTCCAGGGAGGACAACACACTCTCCAGGGAGGACAACACACTCTCCAGGGAGGACAGCACACTCTCCAGGGAGGACAACACACTCTCCAGGGAGGACAACACACTCTCCAGGGAGGACAACACACTCTCCAGAGAGGACAACACACTCTCCAGAGAGGACAACACACTCTCCAGGGAGGACAACACACTCTCCAGGGAGGACAACACACTCTCCAGGGAGGACAACACACTCTCCAGGGAGGACAACACACTCTCCACCCCCCGCACCACAGTTACAGTATTAGAACAGAAGTTGAAGGTTTGGTACACAAATGCAGATGGATTAACGAATAAACATGAGGAATGGCAAGAAAGAATCAATGAGAAGTCCCCAGACATCATAGCAGTTACAGAAACAAAACTCATGGAGACAATAACAGATGCAATCTTCCCACCAGGATACCAGATCATGAGGAAAGATAGAAGGGGTAGGGGGGGAGGTGGGGTTGCTCTGCTCGTAAAAAACAGATGGAAATTCGAGAAAATGGAAGGAATAGATGAGACAGGAGAAAGAGACTACATAGCAGGTACACTTCAGTCTGGGGAACACAAAGTGGTCATTGCAGTGATGTATAATCCACCACAGAACTGCAGGAGGCCAAGAGAGGAATATGAAGAGAGCAACAGAGCAATGGTGGACACACTTGCTGAGGTGGCAAGAAGAGCTCACTCCAGCAGAGCAAAGTTGCTGGTTATGGGGGATTTCAACCACAGGGAGATTGACTGGGAAAACCTGGAGCCACATGGGGGTCCCGAAACATGGAGAGCCAGGATGTTGGACGTGGTGCTGGAAAACCTCATGCACCAACATGTTAACTACACTACCAGAGTGAGAGGGGAGGATGAACCAGCAAGATTGGATCTTGTGTTCACCCTGGGCAGCTCAGACATTGAGGACATCAAGTATGAGAGTCCCCTAGGAGCTAGCGACCACGTGGTTCTGTGCTTTGAATACATAGTAGAGCTGCAAGTGGAGAGAATAACAGGAGTAGAATGGGAAAAGCCTGACTATAAAAGAGGGTACTACATAGGGTTGAAGAACTTCCTGCGGGAGGTCCAGTGGGACAGAGAACTGGCAGGAAAGCCAGTAAATGAAATGATGGAATATGTAGCAACAAAATGCAAGGAGGCAGTGGAAAGGTTCATTCCCAAGGGCAACAGTAACAACGGGAAGACCAGAACAAGCCCCTGGTTTACCCGACGGTGTAAGGAGGCAAAAACAAAGTGCAATAGAGAATGGAAAAAGTACAGAAGGCAGAGAACACACGAAAATAGGGAGATCAGTCGCAGAGCCAGGAACGAGTACGCACAGGTAAGGAGGGAGGCCCAGCGACAGTATGAAAATGACATAGCATCGAGAATCAAGACTGACCCAAAACTGTTGTATAGCCACATCAGGAGGAAGACAACAGTCAAAGACCAGGTGATCAGATTAAGGACAGAAGGTGGAGAACTCACAAGAAATGATCAGGAGGTATGTGAGGAGCTGAACAGGAGATTTAAGGAAGTTTTTACAGTAGAGACAGGAAGGGCTGTGGGAAGACAGCACAGAAGGGAACATCAAGAGGGAATATACCAACAAGTGTTGGATGACATACGAACAACTGAGGAGGAGGTGAAGAAGCTCTTAAGTGACCTTGACACCTCAAAGGCGATGGGACCGGACAACATCTCCCCATGGGTCCTTAGAGAAGGAGCAGAGATGCTGTGTGTGCCTCTAACCACAATCTTCAACACATCCCTTGAAACTGGGCAACTACCTGAGAAATGGAAGACAGCTAATGTAGTCCCCATATTTAAGAAAGGAAACAGAAACGAGGCACTAAACTACAGACCTGTGTCTCTGACATGTATTGTGTGCAAAGTCATGGAGAAGATTATCAGGAGGAGAGTGGTCGAACACCTGGAAAGGAACAAGATTATAAATGAAAACCAGCATGGGTTCATGGAAGGCAAATCTTGTATCACAAACCTCCTGGAGTTTTATGACAAGGTAACAGAAGTGAGACACGAGAGAGAGGGTTGGGTAGATTGCGTTTTCCTAGACTGCAGGAAGGCCTTTGACACAGTTCCCCACAAGAGATTAGTGCAGAAGCTGGAGGATCAGGCACACGTAAAAGGAAGGGCACTGCAATGGATAAGGGAATACCTGACAGGGAGGCAGCAACGAGTCATGGTACGTGAAGAGGTATCACAGTGGGCGCCTGTTACGAGCGGGGTCCCACAGGGGTCAGTTCTAGGACCAGTGCTATTTTTGATATATGTGAACGACATGATGGAAGGAATAGACTCTGAAATGTCCCTGTTCGCAGATGACGTGAAGTTGATGAGAAGAATTAAATCGGACGAGGATGAGGCAGGACTGCAAAGAGACCTGGAGAGGCTGGACATGTGGTCCAGTAACTGGCTCCTCGAATTCAATCCAGCCAAATGCAAAGTCATGAAGATTGGGGAGGGGCAAAGAAGACCGCAGACAGAATATAGGCTAGGTGGACAAAGACTACAGACCTCACTCAGGGAGAAAGACCTTGGGGGTGACCATAACACCGAGCACATCACCGGAGGCACACATCAACCAAATAACCGCTGCAGCATACGGGCGCCTGGCAAACCTGAGAATAGCGTTCCGATACCTTAATAAGGAATCGTTCAAGACACTGTACACTGTGTATGTTAGACCCATACTGGAGTATGCAGCACCAGTCTGGAACCCACACCTGGTCAAGCACGTCAAGAAGTTAGAGAAAGTACAAAGGTTTGCAACAAGGCTAGTCCCAGAGCTCAAGGGAATGTCGTACGAGGAAAGGTTAAGGGAAATCGGACTGACGACACTGGAGGACAGAAGGGTCAGGGGAGACATGATAACGACATACAAGATACTGCGGGGAATAGACAAGGTGGACAGAGATAGGATGTTCCAGAGAGGGGACACAGGGACAAGGGGTCACAACTGGAAGCTGAAGACTCAGACGGGTCACAGGGACGTTAGGAAGTATTTCTTCAGTCATAGAGTTGTCAGCAAGTGGAATAGCCTAGCAAGTGAAGTAGTGGAGGCAGGAACCATACATAGTTTTAAGAAGAGGTATGACAAAGCTCAGGAAGCAGAGAGAGAGAGGATCCAGTAGCGATCAGTGAAGAGGCGGGGCCAGGAGCTGAGTCTCGACCCCTGCAACCACAATTAGGTGAGTACAATTAGGTGAGTACAACACACTCTCCAGGAAGGACAACAGACTCTCCAGGAAGGACAACAGACTCTCCAGGAAGGACAACAGACTCTCCAGGAAGGACAACAGACTCTCCAGGGAGAACAACACACTCTCCAGGAAGGACAACAGACTCTCCAGGAAGGACAACAGACTCTCCAGGAAGGACAACAGACTCTCCAGGAAGGACAACACACTCTCCAGGGAGGATAACACACTCTCCAGGAAGGACAACAGACTCTCCAGGAAGGACAACAGACTCTCCAGGAAGGACAACAGACTCTCCAGGGAGAACAACACACTCTCCAGGAAGGACAACAGACTCTCCAGGAAGGACAACAGACTCTCCAGGAAGGACAACAGACTCTCCAGGGAGAACAACACACTCTCCAGGGAGGATAACACACTCTCCAGGGAGTACAACACACTCTCCAGGAAAGACAACACACACTCCAGGGAGTACAACACACTCTCCAGGAAGGACAACAGACTCTCCAGGAAGGACAACAGACTCTCCAGGAAGGACAACAGACTCTCCAGGAAGGACAACACACTCTCCAGGGAGGATAACACACTCTCCAGGAAGGACAACAGACTCTCCAGGAAGGACAACAGACTCTCCAGGGAGAACAACACACTCTCCAGGAAGGACAACAGACTCTCCAGGAAGGACAACAGACTCTCCAGGAAGGACAACAGACTCTCCAGGGAGAACAACACACTCTCCAGGGAGGATAACACACTCTCCAGGGAGTACAACACACTCTCCAGGAAGGACAACACACTCTCCAGGAAGGACAACACACTCTCCAGGAAAGACAACACACTCTCCAGGAAGGACAACACACTCTCCAGGGAGTACAACACACTCTCCAGGGAGTACAACACACTCTCCAGGGAGTACAACACACTCTCCAGGAAGGACAACACACTCTCCAGGAAGGACAACACACTCTCCAGGAAGGACAACACACTCTCCAGGGAGTACAACACACTCTCCAGGGAGTACAACACACTCTCCAGGAAGGACAACACACTCTCCAGGGAGTACAACACACTCTCCAGGAAGGACAACACACTCTCCAGGAAGGACAACACACTCTCCAGGGAGTACAACACACTCTCCAGGGAGTACAACACACTCTCCAGGAAAGACAACACACTCTCCAGGAAGGACAACACACTCTCCAGGGAGGACAACACACTCTCCAGGAAAGACAACACACTCTCCAGGGAGGACAACACACTCTCCAGGGAGTACAACACACTCTCCAGGGAGTACAACACACTCTCCAGGGAGTACAACACACTCTCCAGGGAGTACAACACACTCTCCAGGGAGTACAACACACTCTCCAGGAAAGACAACACACTCTCCAGGAAGGACAACACACTCTCCAGGAAGGACAACACACTCTCCAGGGAGTACAACACACTCTCCAGGAAGGACAACACACTCTCCAGGGAGTACAACACACTCTCCAGGAAGGACAACACACACTCCAGGGAGTACAACACACTCTCCAGGAAGGACAACACACTCTCCAGGGAGTACAACACACTCTCCAGGAAAGACAACACACTCTCCAGGGAGTACAACGCACTCTCCAGGAAGGACAACACACTCTCCAGGGAGTACAACACACTCTCCAGGGAGTACAACACACTCTCCAGGGAGAACAACAGACTCTCCAGGAAGGACAACAGACTCTCCAGGAAGGACAACACACTCTCCAGGAAGGACAACACACTCTCCAGGGAGTACAACACACTCTCCAGGGAGTACAACGCACTCTCCAGGAAGGACAACACACTCTCCAGGGAGTACAACACACTCTCCAGGGAAGACAGCACACTCTCCAGGAAGGACAACACACTCTCCAGGGAGTACAACGCACTCTCCAGGAAGGACAACACACTCTCCAGGAAGGACAACACACTCTCCAGGAAGGACAACACACACTCCAGGGAGTACAACACACTCTCCAGGGAAGACAACACACTCTCCAGGGAGTACAACGCACTCTCCAGGAAGGACAACACACTCTCCAGGGAGAACAACACACTCTCCAGGAAGGACAACAGACTCTCCAGGGAGTACAACACACTCTCCAGGAAGGACAACACACTCTCCAGGGAGTACAACACACTCTCCAGGAAGGACAACACACTCTCCAGGAAGGACAACACACTCTCCAGGAAGGACAACACACACTCCAGGGAGTACAACGCACTCTCCAGGAAGGACAACACACTCTCCAGGGAGTACAACACACTCTCCAGGGAGTACAACACACTCTCCAGGAAGGACAACACACTCTCCAGGGAGTACAACACACTCTCCAGGAAGGACAACACACACTCCAGGGAGTACAACACACTCTCCAGGAAGGACAACACACACTCCAGGGAGTACAACGCACTCTCCAGGAAGGACAACACACTCTCCAGGGAGTACAACACACTCTCCAGGGAGTACAACACACTCTCCAGGAAGGACAACACACTCTCCAGGAAGGACAACACACTCTCCAGGAAGGACAACACACACTCCAGGGAGTACAACGCACTCTCCAGGAAGGACAACACACTCTCCAGGGAGTACAACACACTCTCCAGGGAGTACAACACACTCTCCAGGGAGTACAACACACTCTCCAGGAAGGACAACACACTCTCCAGGAAGGACAACACACTCTCCAGGAAGGACAACACACTCTCCAGGAAGGACAACACACTCTCCAGGAAGGACAACACACTCTCCAGGGAGTACAACACACTCTCCAGGAAAGACAACACACACTCCAGGGAGTACAACACACTCTCCAGGGAGTACAACACACTCTCCAGGAAAGACAACACACTCTCCAGGAAGGACAACACACTCTCCAGGAAGGACAACACACTCTCCAGGAAAGACAACAGACTCTCCAGGGAGTACAACACACTCTCCAGGAAGGACAACACACTCTCCAGGAAGGACAACACACTCTCCAGGAAGGACAACACACTCTCCAGGAAGGACAACACACTCTCCAGGAAGGACAACACACTCTCCAGGAAGGACAACACACTCTCCAGGAAGGACAACACACTCTCCAGGGAGTACAACACACTCTCCAGGAAGGACAACACACTCTCCAGGAAGGACAACACACTCTCCAGGAAGGACAACACACTCTCCAGGAAGGACAACACACTCTCCAGGGAGTACAACACACTCTCCAGGGAGGATAACACACTCTCCAGGAAGGACAACACACTCTCCAGGGAGGACAGCACACTCTCCAGGAAGGACAACACACTCTCCAGGGAGAACAACACACTCTCCAGGAAGGACAACACACTCTCCAGGAAGGACAACACACTCTCCAGGGAGGATAACACACTCTCCAGGAAGGACAACACACTCTCCAGGGAGGACAACACACTCTCCAGGAAGGACAACACACTCTCCAGGGAGAACAACACACTCTCCAGGAAGGACAACACACTCTCCAGGAAGGACAACACACTCTCCAGGAAGGACAACACACTCTCCAGGGAGTACAACACACTCTCCAGGAAAGACAACACACACTCCAGGGAGGACAACACACACTCCAGGGAGGACAACACACTCTCCAGGAAAGACAACACACACTCCAGGGAGGACAACACACTCTCCAGGAAAGACAACACACACTCCAGGGAGGATAACACACTCTCCAGGAAGGACAACACACTCTCCAGGGAGAACAACACACTCTCCAGGAAGGACAACACACTCTCCAGGGAAGACAACACACTCTCCAGGGAAGACAACACACTCTCCAGGGAGAACAACACACTCTCCAGGGAAGACAACACACTCTCCAGGGAAGACAACACACTCTCCAGGGAAGACAACACACTCCTCAGGGAAGACAACACACACTCCAAGGAGGGCAGCACACTCTCCAGGGAGGACAACACACTCTCCAGGGAGGACAACACACTCTCCAGGGAGGACAACACACTCTTCAGGGAGGACAACACACACTCCAAGGAGGGCAGCACACTCTCAAGGGAGGACAACACACTCTCCAGGGAGGACAATACACTCTCCAGGGAGGACAAGTAACTCTAGGGAGAACAACACACACTCCAGGGAGGACAACAAACTCGCCATGCAAGACAACTGGAGAATGAGTACCTACGCCACAGAGAAAGAGAGAGTAGGCACAGGAACTTACCCTGAGGAGTGCAGGGATAGGCAGACATCTCCAAGGCTAGTCACACAACCTCCTGCCTTTTACAAATGGCTGCCACAGTTCTGCTTATCAACAGTCATCTAGCCCTGATAAGATAGTGCCAGATACCGGCACTGTGAGCACCACAAAATACCGATAACACCAGCCACTGGGGGACAACACTTGTTAGTAACATAATCAGGTACCTAACATAATCAGGTACCTAACATAATCAGGTACCCAGCATAATCAGATACCTAACATAACTAGGTACTTGACATTTTCTTGTACGTACCATAATCAGGTACCTATCATAATCAGGTACCTAATATAATCAGGTAGTTATCATAATCAGGTACTTAACAAAATCAGGTACCTATCATAATCATGTACCTACTATAATCAGGTACATACCATAATCAGGTATCTAACAGTCGGGTAACTATCATAATCAGGTACCTAACGTAATCAGGTACCTATCATAATCAGGGACCTATAAAATAATGCACATGGTGAAGGGCTCTTGATTCAGGGTATAGGAGCTACTCTCATTCCACGAATCAAAGCTGATTACCTCCCGTTCATCAGGGTTTAGTGGTTCACCGTGAAAAAGTTTCCGACTGAGTAACAAAAGTTCCTGAGTAACAAGAGTGCCTGAGTAACAAAAGTTCCTGAGTAACAAGAGTGCCTGAGTGACAAAATTTCCTGAGTAACAAGAGTTCCTGAGTGACAAAAGTTCCTGAGTGACAATAGTACATAATACAATAATAAAACATTTTGTTTTATACGGGTTTATATTCCCACAAGTGTTAAATAAACCACGCTCTGCAAACCAAGACTATAAACCACAGCTGAGACAACTTTAACGCTTCACAAAAACCAATTAAAACGGGTTTTAGATCTGGTCAGGATTCTTGTTAGTAAGAGAGCCTGGAGCTGGCTAGCTGTACCTCAGTCTGGTGTCACAATACCATGAGAGAGCCTGGAGCTGGCTAGCTGTACCTCAGTCTGGTGTCACAATACCATGAGAGAGCCTGGAGCTGGCTAGCTGTACCTCAGTCTGGTGTCACAATACCATGAGAGAGCCTGGAGCTGGCTAGCTGTACCTCAGTCTGGTGTCACAATACCATGAGAGAGCCTGGAGCTGGCTAGCTGTACCTCAGTCTGGTGTCACAATACCATGAGAGAGCCTGGAGCTGGCTAGCTGTACCTCAGTCTGGTGTCACAATACCATGAGAGAGCCTGGAGCTGGCTAGCTGTACCTCAGTCTGGTGTCACAATACCATGAGAGAGCCTGGAGCTGGCTAGCTTTACCTCAGTCTGGTGTCACAATACCATGAGAGAGCCTGGAGCTGGCTAGCTGTACCTCAGTCTGGTGTCACAATACCATGAGAGAGCCTGGAGCTGGCTAGCTGTACCTCAGTCTGGTGTCACAATACCATGAGAGAGCCTGGAGCTGGCTAGCTGTACCTCAGTCTGGTGTCACAATACCATGAGAGAGCCTGGAGCTGGCTAGCTGTACCTCAGTCTGGTGTCACAATACCATGAGAGAGCCTGGAGCTGGCTAGCTGTACCTCAGTCTGGTGTCACAATACCATGAGAGAGCCTGGAGCTGACTAGCTGTACCTCAGTCTGGTGTCACAATACCATGAGAGAGCCTGGAGTTGGCTAGCTGTACCTCAGTCTGGTGTCACAATACCTGGGCTACAACAATATACAATCCAAAATACTATGGCTGCAACAATATTCAACCTACAATTCCGTAGCTAACAAACATTAAAACATTAAAAATCAGGAACGTGACGGTAAGCTGTCCAATATACAAAAAGAGTTAGAAACAGAAATACAAATAGCTAGAGCTTCATTTAAGGTTATTAATAGAATTTTCAAGAGGTTGCTAGTAGAATTTGCAGTAAATCAACCATTCAAATCATTATGAAGCCCTGTGTAGTCTGTGGTCAGTCAAACAAACGGGCTTCCACATGGATAAATTGTCATTTTTGTGGAAATTGGTGTCACGCCCCTTGTGCAGATATCCCAGAACTAGCTACAAGCAGTATTAAAACAGAGAAGTGTTTTTGGGTATGCTCAAATGAGGAAAATCTGTGGACTAAAATCACAAGGGTATTAAAAGAGGACAACATCAAAGCTGCTTTCATAGAAAACCTGGAAGCTTTCTACAACAGATGGGAACATAAAATGTCTGGGCTGAATGGTACTGCCCTTGATACTGGCCATGTAGTCATAAACTGTAAGGCTGGAGGTGATGTCCTGGTAGTCAGTAAATGTGGGGCTGATAGTGCTGTCCTGGGAGACAGTAATGGTGAAGCTGGAGGTGCTGTCCTGGGAGACAGTAATGGTGAAGCTGGAGGTGCTGTCCTGGGAGACAGTAATGGTGAAGCTGGAGGTGCTGTCCTGGGAGACAGAAATGGTGAAGCTGGAGATACTGTCCTGGGAGACAGAAATGGTGAAGCTGGAGGTGCTGTCCTGGGAGACAGAAATGGTGAAGCTGGAGATACTGTCCTGGGAGACAGTAATGGTGAAGCTGGAGGTGCTGTCCTGGGAGACAGAAATGGTGAAGCTGGAGATACTGTCCTGGGAGACAGAAATGGTGAAGCTGGAGATATTGTCCAGGTAGTCGGGAATTATACGCAGGAAGGAATACATATAAATGATCTCATAGGGGACAGGAGCCATAGTAGGGAAACAAGTGTAGTCAAAGATAAGATAAAACCAATATTGCAAACTAGAAATACCGCAGGAAATAGCAAACAAGAGGACTCCAATAGCAATAGTGAGGATAAATTACCAAAAACAACTGGTGGGAGCTCCATTGTTGGTGCTAGGGAGGATAGAAGTAAGACAGGGAAACATGCACCAACAGGGAATACAGTCACAGAAACCCAAGGCAAGCGGAAACCAAGCCTGTGCACATACTATGCACTTGGTATCTGCTGGCATGGGAAATCTGGAAAAACAGATGGGACATGCAACTATGACCACCCTAGAAAATGCCATGCCCATATGAAAACAGGAAAATGCAAACTCCCTTCCTGTAAGCTTTTTCACCCTGAAATGTGTACCTCTTCAGTACAGGAAAGACTGTGCTATAACTTAAATTGCCAGGCATACCATCTAAAGGGGACAAAAAGATACAAAACATCCAGGCCATGGGAAAACCTGGGTAGCCACAGCCACTCAAGAGGGAGAGGTTTTTTAGTGCCAGGAAGGAAAAAAAACTGGCAGGAAATGGCAGAAATCGTACACCAAATCCAGTCATTCCTGGAGTGGAACCACAGTCGATGGCCTCCACTCCAAACCAACAGATACAGATACTAATGCCGGAAAAAAAATCCCCCCCCAGTACCAACAATACCACCAGTCCGATAACATTCTTCTTTGCAAATATACAGGGTCTAAAGCCAGCTACAAACAACAAAATACCTTTCATCCGTGGACTGCTTGCAGAGGCAAAGGCAATGTTCGCGGCTTTCACTGAGACCCACATAAAGGATCACTTGGACAACGAAGTATGGATCCCAGGTTACAACCTATACAGATGTGACAGAGTGAACAGGCAAAAGGGGGGGGTTGGCCTGTACATTGCAGAGTCACTTGTTTGCACAGAACTGCTTAATGCCTCAAATGACGTAGTGGAAGTTTTAGCAGTAAAGGTCGAGAACCAAAACCTAGTCATTGTGGTAGTCTACAAGCCTCCGGATGCAACATCCCAGCAATTCCAGGAACAGCTGTTAAAAATTGACCACTGTCTGGAAAATCTTCCAGCTCCTGCACCCAACATCCTGCTCCTGGGGGATTTCAACTTAAGGCACCTAAAATGGAGGAATATAGCAAATAATATTGTTGCAGTAATAACACCAGGAGGCAGCTCTGATGAAAACTCACACTCACACGAGCTTTTAAATCTCTGCACAAAATTCAATTTAAACCAGCAAATAATAGAGCCTACAAGACTGGAGAATACACTAGACCTCATCTTCACTAACAATGATGATCTGATAAGAAATGTCACCATATCAAAAACAATATACTCAGATCACAACATAATTGAGGTTCAGACATGTATGCATGGAGCCCCAGACCGACAAAATGAGACTAGTCACGAGGGAGCATTCACCAAATTCAACTTCAATAACAAAAACATAAAGTGGGACCAAGTAAACCAAGTCCTAACCGATATAAGCTGGGAAGATATACTAAGCAACACAGACCCAAACTTATGCCTAGAACAGATTAACTCGGTGGCACTCGATGTATGCACAAGGCTTATTCCTCTAAGAAAAAGGAGGAGTAGATGTAAAATAGAAAGAGACAGGCGCTCCCTTTACAGGCGACGGAAAAGAATAACAGAGCGGCTAAAAGAGGTCAATATATCTGAAATGCGCAGGGAGACACTGGTCAGAGAAATAGCAAGCATCGAACTTAAGCTAAAAGAATCCTTTAGGAGTCAGGAATCGCGGGAAGAACTAAAAGCCATAAATGAAATCGAAAGAAACCCAAAGTATTTCTTCTCCTATGCCAAATCAAAATCGAGAACAACGTCCAGTATTGGGCCCCTACTTAAACAAGATGGGTCCTACACAGATGACAGCAAGGAAATGAGTGAGCTACTCAAGTCCCAATATGACTCAGTTTTTAGCAAGCCGCTAACCAGACTGAGAGTCGAAGACCAAAATGAATTTTTTATGAGAGAGCCACAAAATTTGACTAACACAAGCCTATCCGATGTTATCCTGACGCCAAATGACTTCGAACAGGCGATAAATGACATGCCCATGCACTCTGCCCCAGGGCCAGACTCATGGAACTCTGTGTTCATCAAGAACTGCAAGAAGCCCCTATCACGAGCCTTTTCCATCCTATGGAGAGGGAGCATGGACACGGGGGTCGTCCCTCAGTTACTAAAAACAACAGACATAGCCCCACTCCACAAAGGGGGCAGTAAAGCAACAGCAAAGAACTACAGACCAATAGCACTAACATCCCATATCATAAAAATCTTTGAAAGGGTCCTAAGAAGCAAGATCACCACCCATCTAGAAACCCATCAGTTACACAACCCAGGGCAACATGGGTTTAGAACAGGTCGCTCCTGTCTGTCTCAACTACTGGATCACTACGACAAGGTCCTAAATGCACTAGAAGACAAAAAGAATGCAGATGTAATATATACAGACTTTGCAAAAGCCTTCGACAAGTGTGACCATGGCGTAATAGCGCACAAAATGCGCGCTAAAGGAATAACAGGAAAAGTCGGTCGATGGATCTATAATTTCCTCACTAACAGAACACAGAGAGTAGTCGTCAACAGAGTAAAGTCCGAGGCAGCTACGGTGAAAAGCTCTGTCCCACAAGGCACAGTACTAGCTCCCATCTTGTTCCTCATCCTCATATCCGACATAGACAAGGATGTCAGCCACAGCACCGTGTCTTCCTTTGCAGATGACACCCGAATCTGCATGACAGTGTCTTCCATTGCAGACACTGAAAGGCTCCAGGCGGACATCAACCAAATCTTTCAGTGGGCTGCAGAAAACAATATGAAGTTCAACGATGAGAAATTTCAATTACTCAGATATGGTAAACATGAGGAAATTAAATCTTCATCAGAGTACAAAACAAATTCTGGCCACAAAATAGAGCGAAACACCAACGTCAAAGACCTAGGAGTGATTATGTCGGAGGATCTCACCTTCAAGGACCATAACATTGTATCAATCGCATCTGCTAGAAAAATGACAGGATGGATAATGAGAACCTTCAAAACTAGGGAGGCCAAGCCCATGATGACACTCTTCAGGTCACTTGTTCTATCTAGGCTGGAATATTGCTGCACTCTAACAGCACCTTTCAAGGCAGGTGAAATTGCCGACCTAGAAAATGTACAGAGAACTTTCACGGCGCGCATAACGGAGATAAAACACCTCAATTACTGGGAGCGCTTGAGGTTTCTAAACCTGTATTCCCTGGAACGCAGGAGGGAGAGATACATGATTATATACACCTGGAAAATCCTAGAGGGACTAGTACCAAACTTGCACACGAAAATCACTCACTACGAAAGCAAAAGACTTGGCAGACGATGCACCATCCCCCCAATGAAAAGCAGGGGTGTCACTAGCACGTTAAGAGACCATACAATAAGTGTCAGGGGCCCGAGACTGTTCAACTGCCTCCCAGCACACATAAGGGGGATTACCAACAGACCCCTGGCAGTCTTCAAGCTGGCACTGGACAAGCAACTAAAGTCAGTTCCTGATCAGCCGGGCTGTGGCTCGTACGTTGGTTTGCGTGCAGCCAGCAGCAACAGCCTGGTTGATCAGGCGCTGATCCACCAGGAGGCCTGGTCACAGACCGGGCCGCGGGGGCGTTGACCCCCGAAACTCTCTCCAGGTAAACTCCAGGTAATACATAATCCACAATACATTGGCTAGAGAAATACACAACCCACAATACCGTGGCTGCAACGATACACAACCCACAATACCATGGCTTCAACGATACACAACCCACAATACCATGGCTGCAACGATACACAACCCACAATACCATGGCTGCAACGATACACAACCCACAATACCATGGCTGCAACGATACACAACCCACAATACCATGGCTGCAACGATACACAACCCACAATACCATGGCTGCAACGATACACAACCCACAATACCATGGCTGCAACGATACACAACCCACAATACCATGGCTGCAACGATACACAACCCACAATACCATGGCTGCAACGATACTCAACCCACAATACCATGGCTGCAACGATACACAACCCACAATACCATGGCTGCAACGATACACAACCCACAATACCATGGCTGCAACGATACACAACCCACAATACCATGGCTGCAACGATACTCAACCCACAATACCATGGCTGCAACGATACACAACCCACAATACCATGGCTGCAACGATACTCAACCCACAATACCATGGCTGCAACGATACTCAACCCACAATACCATGGCTGCAACGATACACAACCCACAATACCATGGCTGCAACGATACTCAACCCACAATACCATGGCTGCAACGATACACTGCCCACAATACCGTGATTGTAACAATTACATCTACTTCACAATAGATAGCAGGTTGGTAGATAGCAACCATAAAGGGAGGTACTACCGCCCTGCTGAATGAATGTGAAACGGAAGCCTGTTAAATATTTTGCACTCTGGCAGGAAGCCTGTTAAACGGAACAGTAACACTAGAATAATGGAACACCCAGGCAAAAAAGGAGCCTTGAGTAGCAATGATGTGAGATATTTAAATGTTTATGATAGAGTGAGTACATGGTCAGAGCAAGGATAATAACACTGGTGGGTGAAGCAGGAAGAGGAAGAGGAGGAGAAGAAGTGGAGGAGGAGGAGAAGTGGAAGAGGAGGAGGAGGAGAAGAAGTGGAGGAGAAGTGGAAGAGGAGGAGGAGGAGAAGTGGAAGAGGAGGAGGAGAAGAAGAAGTGGAGGAGAAGTGGAAGAGGAGGAGGAGGAGAAGTGGAAGAGGAGGAGGAGAAGAAGTGGAGGAGAAGTGGAAGAGGAGGAGGAGGAGAAGAAGTGGAGGAGGAGGAGAAGTGGAAGAGGAGGAGGAGGAGAAGTGGAGGAGGAGAACTGAGAATAATTACATCAACAACAACAGCAATCATCAACAATAACTACAACAGTAACAACAACAATCATCAATAACTACAACAGTCATCAACAACAACAACAATCACCAACAATAACTACAACAATCAACAACAACAACAATCATCAACAATAACTACAACAATAACAACAACAATCAACAGTAACTACAACAGTAACAACAACAATCAACAGTAACTACAACAGTAACAACAACAATCATCAATAACTACAACAGTCATCAACAACAACAATCAACAATAGCTACAACAGTCATCAACAACAACAACAATCACCAACAATAACTACAACACCAACAATAACTACAACATCAACAATAGCTACAACACCAACAATAGCTACAACACCAACAATAACTACAACATCAACAATAGCTACAACACCAACAATAACTACAACACCAACAATAGCTACAACACCAACAATAACTACAACAGTCATCAACAACAATCACCAACAATAACTACAACAGTCATCAACAACAATCACCAACAATAACTACAACAGTCATCAACAACAATCACCAACAATAACTACAACAATCAACAACAACAACAATCACCAACAATAACTACAACAATCAACAACAACAACAATCACCAACAATAACTACAACAGTCATCAACAACAATCACCAACAATAACTACAACAGTCATCAACAACAATCACCAACAATAACTACAACAATCAACAACAACAACAATCATCAACAATAACTACAACAATCATCAACAATAACTACAACAATCAACAACAATAAAAACAAATAACAATACACAAATAACCCGCACGTAGAAGAGAGGAGCTTACGACGACGTTTCGGTCCCACTTGGGCCATTTACAAAGTCACGCATTTTGTGTGACTTTGTAAATGGTGCAAGTCGGACCGAAACGTCGTCGTAAGCTCCTCTCTTCTATGTGCGGGTTATCTGTGTATTGTTCCAGTCACGGTATTGTGACTTTTTTGTTATTTAACAAATAACGAGTTAGTTGGCTAGTTTGTTAGGTTTCAAGTCTATCTAATTCGCGAGGGTTGTTAACGCTTCACCTCGATATATATACACAGAGATAGACAACTATGTGTATATACACTGAGAGATAGATACCTCGGTGTATGTATAGAGAGATAGACAACTCTGTGTATATACACTGAGAGATAGACAATTCTGTGTATATACACTGAGAGATAGATACCTCGGTGTATGTATAGAGAGATAGACAACTCTGTGTATATACACTGAGAGATAGACAACTCTGTGTATATACACTGAGAGATAGACAACTCTGTGTATATACACTGAGAGATAGACAATTCTGTGTATATACACTGAGAGATAGACAACTCTGTGTATATACACTGAGAGATAGACAACTCTGTGTATATACACTGAGAGATAGATACCTTGGTGTACATATAGATAGACAACTTTGTGTATATACACTGAGAGATAGATACCTTGGTGTACGTATAAATAGACAACTCTGTGTATATACACTGAGAGATAGATACCTTGGTGTACGTATAAATAGACAACTCTGTGTATATACACTAAGAGATAGATACCTTGGTGTATATATATAGAGAGATAGACAACTCTGTGTATATACACTGAGAGATAGATACCTTGGTGTACATATAGATAGACAACTCTGTGTATATACACTGAGAGATAGATACCTTGGTGTATGTATAGTTAGATAGACAACTCTGTATATACACTGATAGATACATCGGTGTATGTATAGAGAGATAGACAACTCTTGTGTATATACACAGAGGTAGATACCTCAGTGTATGTATATAGAGATAGACAACTCTGTGTATATACACTGATAGATACCTTGGTGTATGTATAGAGAGAGATAGACAACTCTTTGTATATACACTGATAGACACCTTGGTGTATGTATAGAGAGATAGACAACTGTGTATATACACTGAGAGATAGATACCTCACGGTGTATATATGCTGATAGACGCCATTAAGTATACATACGGTATATGCATACGGAGAGATATACACCTATCGACTTAGAAACATACAACCCTATGTGTATACAATGAGAAATACACCGAGTATATACACAGAGAGCTATACAGCTAAAATTGTATGAAAGTTGATCTTATTCTTTAAAAAATATCGAAAGTTGAATGCAATAAAGAGTTTGTGGTTGCAGGCATCTCAGGAAGAGGAAGAGGAGGAAGAGGAAGAGGTTGTAGAGAAGAGTAGTGAAGTGGGAGGAACAGCTGGAGGAGGAGGCGTCTCTCCAAGAGAACCTTCCCTGCTGCTTCATCACGTTCTGAACGCTCGTACCCGTGCCAGAGCTCTTGGAGTTCTACCCAAATACCACTCTCAGGTAGGTTTCCTCGCTCTCTTTCACTCTCCTAATATTTAGTATCTTTATTTCTACAAGTACAAGGTATACAGGCCTAGCTGACATCAGTGACATACTACTGTATAGAAAGCCGCTTTTTACGCAGAGTATTTCGGGTAAATTAAGTCAGTTTTGTCCCAGGATACGACCCACACCAGTCCACTAACACCCAAGTATCCATTATTACTGATGGGTGAATGTGGACAACCGGTATAAGGAAACACTGCCAGTGTTTCTACCCTCGCCGGGAATCGAACTCGGATACCTCACTATGTGAAGCGAGAGCTTTTGCCACCAGGCTACGGGGTAGCCTTTGGTGGAGCTTTTGCTCACCAGGTGTCCCGTAGCTTGATCTCTAGCGCACTCAGCTCTCACACTGAGCAGGAAAACATTAGAACGTGCTGTCCATATTCACCTAGCAGTAAAATGGGTACCTGGGTGTTAGTGGACTGGTGCGGGTCACACCCTGGGTGTTAGTGGACTGGTGCGGGTCACACCCTGGGTGTTAGTGGACTGGTGCGGGTCACACCCTGGGTGTTAGTGGACTGGTGCGGGTCACACCCTGGGTGTTAGTGGACTGGTGCGGGTCACACCCTGGGTGTTAGTGGACTGGTGCGGGTCACACCCTGGGTATTAGTGGACTGGTGCGGGTCACATCCTGGGTGTTAGTGGACTGGTGCGGGTCGCAGCCTGAGACAAAATTGACCTAATTTGCGGGAAATATTCTGCATAACAAGGGGCTTTCTATATAGTAGTATGTCAGTTATGGTCTGTATACCTTGTATATGTACTTGTGGTAAATAAGGATAGTATTATTATTATTATTATTATTATTATTATTATTATTATTATTATTATTATTATTATTATTATTAAGAACACCTAATGGAAGCAAGTCACAGTGAAACAAAAAATGTCTTAGTGTATATACCCACTGAGAGATGTATGTTTGTTAGTGTATATACACCGAGAGATGTATGTCCATCATTGTTTATACACTGAGATGTACATAATTCCCTCATTGTATACACATCGATAGATATATGTTTGTCAATGTCTATGCACCAAGAGGTGTATGTTTCTCAGTGTATATACACCGAGAGGTATGTCTATATACACGGAGAGATGTATGTTTCCCGGTGAATATACATGCTGGGTCCTTTCCTTCTACCTCCCTCCACCTCTGCCTAAATAAAACCAGTAATAAAAATGTATCAAGAAGGCAGAGTTTAACCGGTGTTAAGTTAAAGCTGTCGCTTCACACGGCGAGGGTCTGGGTTCGATTGCCAGCCAGGGTAGAAACATTGGGCGTGTTACTTTCCACCTGTTGTCTATGTTCCCCGTCAGTAAGATAGGTATACCTGGGTGTTTGTCGACTGGTGTGGGTCGTTAGTTAGTTAAAGATTAGCCGGTGGTCTCCCGGCCCGGGCCTTGTCCAAGTGGTGGCCCGGCCTTGGCTCCCTCTTTAGGGAGTGTCTGAGGCCTAAGTCTCCCATGGGAGGAGGCACAAGTACCTCCTCATCTTTGGGACCAACTGTCCCCAGGCCTAGCCACAAGCTAGGCCTCTCTGGTCTGTCATCCCCACCCCAAGGGGACTAATGGGAATGACAGTCTTATGAGCTAAAGGCTCGGGCTCAGGCACCTACCCTACCCTAGAAGGGTTAGGCATGGTGTCGATCGGTGTGGGTCGCAACCTGGGACACTGACCTAATTTGCCCGAAATGCTCAGCATAACAAGGGGCTTTCTATATAGTAGTATGTCACTGATGTCAACTAGGCCTGTATACCATGTACATGTACTTGTAGTAAATAAAGATATTATTATTATTATTATTATTATTATTATTATTATTATTATTATTATTATTATTATTATAAATAAAATGGTTAGCGCTGATAAAACGGAAACTAAAAAGAAAACGGTAAAATATAAACATTGAAAAAAATGGGAAATAACCCTAGGCTAACTGAAGAAAAATAACTGTCTTTGAGAATGTTACGTAAATGGACACAGATGCAACTAATGTAACATTTTATTGCGGCAACGTTTCGCTCTCCGGGAGCTTTGGTAACATCTTGACAAAGCTCCTGGAGAACGAAACGTTGCTAAAAAAATGTCACATTAGTTACAGCTGTGTCCATTTACTTACGAGGCAGTGAAAGTGAATTCACTCTACGAGGCAGGCAGAGTGAGTACACTTGGGACAGTGTAATCACTCTACCTGACACACTACGAGGCAGGCAGGGCGTGAGTGCACTTGGGACAGTGTAATAACTGCCTGACACACTACGAGGCAGGCAGAGTACACTTGTGACAGTGTAATCACTCTACTTGACACACTACGAGGCAGGCAGGGCCTGAGTGCACTTGGGACAGTGTAATCACTCTACCTGACACACTACGAGGCAGGCAGGGCCTGAGTGCACTTGGGACAGTGTAATCACTCTACCTGACACACTACGAGGCAGGCAGGGCGTGAGTGCACTTGGGACAGAGTAATCACTGCGTGACACACTACGAGGCAGGCAGGGCGTGAGTGCACTTGGGACAGTGTAATCACTGCGTGACACACTACGAGGCAGGCAGGGCGTGAGTGCACTTGGGACAGTGTAATAACTGCCTGACACACTACGAGGCAGGCAGGGCGTGAGTGCACTTGGGACAGTGTAATCACTGCGTGACACACTACGAGGCAGGCAGGGCGTGAGTGCACTTGGGACAGTGTAATAACTGCCTGACACACTACGAGGCAGGCAGGGCGTGAGTGCACTTGGGACAGTGTAATCACTGTCTGACACACTACGAGGCAGGCAGGGCGTGAGTACACTTGGGACAGTGTAATCACTGTCTGACACACTACGAGGCAGGCAGGGCGTGAGTGCACTTGGGACAGTGTAATCACTGCGTGACACACTACGAGGCAGGCAGGGCGTGAGTGCACTTGGGACAGTGTAATCACTGCCAGACACACTACGAGGCAGGCAGGGCGTGAGTGCACTTGGGACAGTGTAATCACTGTCTGACACACAACAAACACAAGAGGAAAGGTGAACAATAATGTAAAAAGCAAATTACATTAGAGTGATGACCTGTGAGGTTCTGAAATATTACTGAATGAGGCAACACAGGATAAACGTCAAGGTCATGAGAATATAATAGAATCATGCAACAAAGGACAAATGTCAGGGACATGAGAATATAACAGAATCATGCAACAGAGGATAAATATCAAGGGTCATGAAAATAAAATAGATTATTATTATTATTATTAAAGATTAGCCGGTATTCTCCCGGCCCGGGCCTTTTCCAAGTGGTGGCCCGGCCTTGGCTCCCTCTTTAGGGAGTGTCTGAGACCTAAGTCTCCCATGGGAGGAGGTACAAGTACCTCCTCAACTTTGGGACCAACTGTCCCCAGGCCTAGCCACAAGCTAGGCCTCTCTGGTCTGCCATCCCCGCCCCAAGGGGGCAAATGGGAATGACAGGCTTGTGAGCTGTAAGCTCGGGCTCAGGCACCTACCCTACCCTAGAAGGGCTGGGCATGGTGTCGATCAAAAAAATAGAATCATGGAACAGAGGATATAAGTATCAAAGTCTTAGAAAGTAGTGGTTGGTAGACGAATATGTAAGTTCCCTTACGCCAGTTGTACCTGTTAACTCAACAGTAAATAGGTACCACAGTATTATTCAACTGTTTTGGGTGGCATCGTAGGCAGGATGAGATGTATAATAATATAATGTAGTACCTTTATTTCTACAAGAACAAGGTATACAGACTATAGCTGACATCAGTGACATACTACTATATAGAGATCCCCTTCTTATGATGAGCATTTCCCGCAAATTAGGTCAGTTTTGTCCCAGGATGCGACCCACACCAGTCCACTAACACCCAGGTACCTATTTTACTGATGGGTGAACATAGACAACCGGTGTAAAGAAACATGCCCAATGTTTCTACCCTCGCTGGGAATCGAACCCTAAAACTAACCGTGTGAAGCGAGAGCTTTAGCCACCAGGTCATGGGGTACCGTTTTCAGTAGACAATACACAAATAACCAGAACATGACCATGTATGTACATTTCTTACATCTACTGCCTCTACCCCCTCTATCAGTAAATAGGTACCTGCGTGTTAGCCAGCTCTTATAGTGGCATTCTGGGCAGTGTAAGATGAAATCTCACGCGTACTGCCCCATCTCCCCTAGCAGTAAATAGGTACTTGGGTTGGCTGGGTGTTAGTTAACTATTTGGGTGGCGTCTTAGAAAAGAGTATCTAAGGACTTCAAGTAAATATATTTAGGTACAGGTAGACATAAGTGCAGTTATTATACCTAGTGTAAATTACCCACCAGGATAGCCCCAAAAAAGTCAAAGTGACTTATTTCTATCGGAAACAAGCCAAACTGCTTGACTTTTTTGGTTTATCAACCCTGGGTAGTTAAGAACCCGTAGAAAGCTTTGATACTCTTCATGTATTGTTTTACCAAGACTTTATATATTAAACTGTTCACTTTTATTGGTGGTAAAATATCCGAGAAATTGTCGATCAGTTTCTGTTGTTCGATTCTCTGTCTTTTACCCTGTGTTCGAATGCTTTGATCTTTTACCTTCGAGTTGGAACAATGGCTAAGTTGAAATGAGAGACAAACTGCAGGAGGATAAATCGGACAAAGACAGTAAGGAGACTTTATTAAATGACTATTAATAAAAAACTCATTTTCTAGCGTCTTTATTTTAGTCAACAAGTGAATTAAAATCTACCAGAGGTAGGAATTACGTCATGCAATTTGGTTAACGATTTATGGATGGGTCGTAAGTTGTCGACCTATGAATAGGCCATTTATCTATGTGAAGGGTCATAAGCCATTGACGATGGTGGGTCGTTAAGATAAGATTTCTTGGGACTTTTAGCCAGGGATTGGTTTAGCCTCCCAGGACTGTCTGGCTTATTTCCATTGTGGTCTTTCAATCTTGTCCCTCTGGTTGCCATGCACACCAGTCCACTAACACCCAGGTATCTCCTTACTGCTAGGTGAACAGAGGCAGCTGGTGTAAAGGTGATTAACACCCAGGTTACTGCCTACTGCTAGGTGAACAGAGGCAGCAGGTGTAAAGGTGATCAACACCCAGGTTACTGCCTACTGCTAGGTGAACAGAGACAGCAGGTGTAAAGGTGATTAACACCCAGGTTACTGCCTACTGCTAGGTGAACAGAGACAGCTGGTGTAAAGGTGATTAACACCCAGGTTACTGCCTACTGCTAGGTGAACAGGGACAGCTGGTGTAAAGGTGATTAACACCCAGGTTACTGCCTACTGCTAGGTGAACAGGGACAGAAGGTGTAAAGAAAGATGACCAACATTTCCACTCGGGGATTGAACCACGGACACTGTGTGAGGAGAGTGCATAACCAACCAAGCCACGGGACACCAGGGAAGATCATTGGCAATGGTGGGTCGTTAACTCTCAACCAGACTAGAGATCATTAGGGCCAGTATTTTACCTCCACTTCCAACTTTCACTCCTGACTCTTCTTCTGACTTTTGACAAACTAGTTTTCTTAATACCTACCACCCCCCCTCCCCTCCATCCCTATTTTGATAAATTAGACACATGTTCAATACCTACCCCCCTCCCTTCCATCCCTATTTTGATAAATTAGACACATGTTCAATACCTACCCCCCCTCTCCATCCCTATTTTGATAAATTAGACACATGTTCAATACCTACCCCCCCTCTCCATCCCTATTTTGATAAATTAGACACATGTTCAATACCTACCCCCCCCTCTCCATCCCTATTTTGATAAATTAGACACATGTTCAATACCTACCCCCCCCTCTCCATCCCTATTTTGATAAATTAGACACATGTTCAATACCTACCCCCCCTCTCCATCCCTATTTTGATAAATTAGACACATGTTCAATACCTACCCCCCCTCTCCATCCCTATTTTGATAAATTAGACACATGTTCAATACCTACCCCCCCTCTCCATCCCTATTTTGATAAATTAGACACATGTTCAATTCATACCCCCTCTCCATCCCTATTTTGATAAATTAGACACATGTTCAATACCTACCCCCCCTCTCCATCCCTATTTTGATAAATTAGACACATGTTCAATACCTACCCCCCTCTCCATCTCTATTTTGATAAATTAGACACATGTTCAATACCTACCCCCCCTCCTCTCCATCCCTATTTTGATAAATTAGACACATGTTCAATGCATACCCCCCCTCTCCATCCCTATTTTGATAAATTAGACACATGTTCAATACCTAACCCCCCCCTCTCCATCCCTATTTTGATAAATTAGACACATGTTCAATACCTACCCCCCCTCTCCATCCCTATTTTGATAAATTAGACACATGTTCAATACCTACCCCCTCTCCATCCCTATTTTGATAAATTAGACACATGTTCATTACCTCCCCCCCCCTCCCCTTCATCCCTATTTTGATAAATTAGACACATGTTCATTACCTCCCCCCCCTCCCCGTCATCCCTATTTTGATAAATTAGACACATGTTCATTACCCCCCCTCCCCTTCATCCCTATTTTGATAAATTAGACACATGTTCATTACCTCCCCCCCCTCCCCTTCATCCCTATTTTGATAAATTAGACAGATGTTCAATACCTACCCCCCCCTCCCCTTCATCCCTATTTTGATAAATTAGACACATGTTCAATACCTACCCCCCCCTCTCCATCCCTATTTTGATAATTTAGACACATGTTCAATACCTACCCCCCCTCTCCATCCCTATTTTGATAATTTAGACACATGTTCAATACCTACCCTCCCTCTCCATCCCTATTTTGATAAATTAGACACATGTTCATTACCTCCCCCCCCTCCCCTTCATCCCTATTTTGATAAATTAGACACATGTTCATTACCTCCCCCCCCTCCCCTTCATCCCTATTTTGATAAATTAGACACATGTTCAATACCTACCCCCCCTCTCCATCCCTATTTTGATAAATTAGACACATGTTCAATACCTACCCCCCCTCTCCATCCCTATTTTGATGAATTAGACACATGTTCAATACCTACCCCCCTCTCCATCCATATTTTGATAAATTAGACACATGTTCAATACCTACCCCCCCTCTCCATCCATATTTTGATAAATTAGACACATGTTCAATACCTACCCCCCCTCTCCATCCATATTTTGATAAATTAGACACATGTTCAATACCTACCCCCCCCTCTCCATCCATATTTTGATAATTTAGACACATGTTCAATACCTACCCCCCTCTCCATCCATATTTTGATGAATTAGACACATGTACAATACCTACCCCCCTCTCCATCCATATTTTGATAATTTAGACACATGTTCAATACCTACCCCCCTCTCCATCCATATTTTGATGAATTAGACACATGTTCAATACCTACCCCCCTCTCCATCCATATTTTGATAATTTAGACACATGTTCAATACCTACCCCCCCCCTCTCCATCCATATTTTGATAAATTAGACACATGTTCAATACCTACCCCCCCTCTCCATCCATATTTTGATAAATTAGACACATGTTCAATACCTACCCCCCCTCTCCATCCCTGTTTTGATAAATTAGACACATGTTCAATACCTACCCCCCCTCTCCATCCATATTTTGATAATTTAGACACATGTTCAATACCTACCCCCCCTCTCCATCCATATTTTGATAATTTAGACACATGTTCAATACTTGGATATGTTTATTGAGAAAATATTCCGCCACACAGTGTCTTCATCAGTCCTATATAAAGAAGAATAGTGATGGTCAGAAGGAGTTTGAGTTAATCAGTCGATGTAATCAGTCCACCACTCTTGAAAAGATTGATAGACTGATTAAATAAACTCTAGGCTGAAAGACTGATTATCTCAAACGCCTTCTGATCTTCCTCATTCTTCTTTGTATAGGACTGATGAAGCCACTGTGTGACGAAATATTTCCACAAAGATACCCAAATGTTGCACATGTGTCTAATTTATCAACTTGTCAGTTCTGTGACTCATTTATCTATATTCCATTCACATCCTTTCAATTTCACTCATTATCGACATTTTTTTTCTATCTCATTGTTAGCTTCGAGGAATTACCATAGTAATTAGTTGGCGCCTACTAATGAGAGGCTGTAGAAGTGTAATACTCGCAGGTATTACACAGTATGTAAGACAAGCTTTATGTTGGGCTTTATGTATTCTGTTGTTAAAGTCTAATATGTGATGTATGAACGTCTAAAATGACTCGCATATCACTGGTACAACTGGAAAACATTAGGACGCGTTTCCACAAGACACCTACCGTCCTTGTTCACCCATTAGTAAATAGATACCTGGATGTTAGTGGACTGGTGTGGGTCTCATCCTGGGGACAAAATTGACCTAATTTGCGGGAAATGCTCTGCATAACAAGGTACTTTCTATATAGTAGTATGTCAGTGATGTCATCTATGGTCTGTATACCTTGTACATATACTGGTAGTAAATAAAGATATTATTATTATTATTGTTTTTGTTGTTATTATTACTGCTGGTGGAAATAAGTCACTCTGACTGACTTTTTTGGGTTATTCTAGGTTCTCTACACATATGCTGCTGTGTATGATAATTTTATGTAACTGTATTTGTGTATACCTGAATAAACTTACTTACTTATAACGCAGTAATGGCATTATTTACATAGTTGAACTTACAAGTTAAGAGTTATCCTCCTTCATCTTATTTTAAAAAAGTCATCTCTCAACTGTTATGGATTGCGTCCCACCCTGGGATGCAACCTACAACAGTTGACTAATATCTCAGGTACTTATTTACTTCTAGTTGAACAGAGGCAACAGGTACAAAAAATATGTATACCTAATGTTTTCGTCCGTACCAGGGATCAAACCACAGATGGTCAGTTTGTGAGTTGAGGATGTTACCAATTATATTGCCCTTAATGACAGAGAGAGAGAGAGAGACACACAGAGAGAGAGATCTTGCGACTATTGTAGTGGAGAGAAAGATCTTGCAGCTATTATAGTGGTGAGAGAGAGTTATCTTGCAGCTATTGTAGTGGAGAGAGAGAGAGAGAGATCTTGCAGCTATTATAGTGGAGAGAGAGAAAGAGAGAGAGAGAGATATCTTGCAGCTATTGTAGTGGAGAGAGAGAAAGAGAGAGAGAGAGATATCTTGCAGCTATTGTAGTGGAGAGAGAGAGAGATCTTGCAGCTATTATAGTGGAGAGAGAGAGAGAGAGATATCTTGCAGCTATTGTAGTGTGACTAAAAAGAAAAATGACATGGAGACGGAACCGAGATTCTATGAGCAGTGGCTCCTAAGTACAACACTAGCAAGTTTTGTTGTAAATATTGGCTAGAGCTCTTGAGTCCCTAGTTGTACTCACCGATTCCAATCTAGAGTTTGGCTAGCTTTTCTCTAGCCAGGAGGTTGAGTACAGTGTTTTGTTCTGGTGTGGAGGTTGAGTACAGTGTTTTGTTCTGGTGTGGAGGTTGAGTACAGTGTTTTGTTCTCGTGCAGAGGTTGAGTACAGTGTTTTGTTCTGGTGTGGAGGTTGAGTACAGTGTTTTGTTCTGGTGTGGAGGTTGAGTACAGTGTTTTGTTCTGGTGTGGAGGTTGAGTACAGTGTTTTGTTCTGGTGTGGAGGTTGAGTACAGTGTTTTGTTCTCGTGCAGAGGTTGAGTACAGTGTTTTGTTCTGGTGCGGAGGTTGAGTACAGTGTTTTGTTCTGGTGTGGAGGTTGATTACAGTGTTTTGTTCTCGTGCAGAGGTTGAGTACAGTGTTTTGTTCTGGTGCGGAGGTTGAGTACAGTGTTTTGTTCTGGTGTGGAGGTTGAGTACAGTGTTTTGTTCTCGTGCAGAGGTTGAGTGCAGTGTTTTGTTCTGGTGTGGAGGTTGAGTACAGTGTTTTGTTCTCGTGCAGAGGTTGAGTACAGTGTTTTGTTCTGGTGTGGAGGTTGAGTACAGTGTTTTGTTCTGGTGTGGAGGTTGAGTACAGTGTTTTGTTCTGGTGTGGAGGTTGAGTACAGTGTTTTGTTCTGGTGTGGAGGTTGAGTACAGTGTTTTGTTCTGGTGTGGAGGTTGAGTACAGTGTTTTGTTCTGGTGTGGAGGTTGAGTACAGTGTTTTGTTCTGGTGTGGAGGTTGAGTACAGTGTTTTGTTCTCGTGCAGAGGTTGAGTACAGTGTTTTGTTCTGGTGCGGAGGTTGAGTACAGTGTTTTGTTCTGGTGTGGAAGTTGAGTACAGTGTTTTGTTCTGGTGTGGAAGTTGAGTACAGTGTTTTGTTCTGGTGTGGAAGTTGAGTACAGTGTTTTGTTCTGGTGTGGAGGTTGATTACAGTGTTTTGTTCTCGTGCAGAGGTTGAGTACAGTGTTTTGTTCTGGTGCGGAGGTTGAGTACAGTGTTTTGTTCTGGTGTGGAGGTTGAGTACAGTGTTTTGTTCTCGTGCAGAGGTTGAGTACAGTGTTTTGTTCTGGTGTGGAGGTTGAGTACAGTGTTTTGTTCTCGTGCAGAGGTTGAGTACAGTGTTTTGTTCTGGTGTGGAGGTTGAGTACAGTGTTTTGTTCTGGTGTGGAGGTTGAGTACAGTGTTTTGTTCTGGTGTGGAGGTTGAGTACAATGTTTTGTTCTGGTGTGGAGGTTGAGTACAGTGTTTTGTTCTGGTGTGGAGGTTGAGTACAGTGTTTTGTTCTGGTGTGGAGGTTGAGTACAGTGTTTTGTTCTGGTGCGGAGGTTGAGTACAGTGTTTTGTTCTGGTGTGGAGGTTGAGTACAGTGTTTTGTTCTGGTGTGGAAGTTGAGTACAGTGTTTTGTTCTGGTGTGGAGGTTGAGTACAGTGTTTTGTTCTGGTGTCACATTTGGGTAGACTGTTTCTTTTGTTCAGGAGTGAACAGTTTTTTACTTCGGTACTTAAGAGTGTTTGTATCTAGCTCAGTTTACCTCTTATCATGGTCTGTCTTGTATAGGCTGATGATCTCTCCCCCCCTCCCCTCTCTCTCTTTCTCTCTCTTTTTTTTTTTTTTACACAGGGTTTGACATGGTTAAGGATCCCTAGCTTTATTGACAAGCTATTTACAGGTTAAGGATTCCTAACTTTATTGGCAAGCTAAGAGCTGTTACCTGCATCAGCTCATTTGAAAGCATTTTTATTGTTATGTGACATGCAAGTAGGGAACAGGATGAAGGTGGAGCCATCTGTGGACCAGCATTTTCATGTGATCAACTGACTTTATCTCGTTGACATCATTATTCTGTACGAATGTGTTCCATACACGAGTCATCCTGGATATATATGATCTCAGATGGAGTGATGTTCTGGAGAAGGGTACAGCCAGAGCGAAGTTGCTGCTTTCTGCCCGTCTTGTGGCATAAAAGCTTGTTTCACGCTGTCCTCGAAGTGGATCTAAGTGTGGTACTTTCTCTCTCTCTCTCTCTCTCTCCACAGTTTTACAGGGTTAGGTTAAGGGTTCCTAACTTTATTTACAAGCTAAAAGCTGTTACCTAAATCAGCTCATTTGAAAGCCTGTTTGTTGTTATGAGACATGCAGATATGGGACAGGATGAAGTTGGAGCCACCTCTCTCTCTCTCTCTCTCTCTCTCTCTCTCTCTCTCTCTCTCTCTCTGAGCAGAGAAAACATTGGCTTCCTCGTGCAGGATGTGAGAGTGGAGCAGCATCACCCAGTGCTCCAGGATCAATGCTCTCTTCCCTCCCAGGTAGACTAAAGAGGAAGAATCAGGTTCTCCTCTCAGATTTACCTGTGAAATGCTGTGTGACAGTTCTGTCCTAACTCATTTGTGTTTGTGGGGGTCGAGTACACGGCTCCTGTCCTCCGTGTTTAAGTTTTGTCGATCGGGCTTACTGGTGTGTATGTGTGTACTCACCTATATGTGGTTGCAGGGGTTGATTAACAGCTCTTGGCCCCGCCTCTTCACTGGTCGCTACTAGGTCCACTCTCTTCCTCCTCCATGAGCTTTATCATAACTCTTCTTAAAGCTATGTATGGATACTGTCTCCACTACATCATTCTCCAGGTTGTTCCACTTCCTGGAAACTCTATGACTGAAGAAATACTTCCTAACATCCCTGTGACTCATCTGAGTTTTCAGCTTCCATTTGTGACCCCTTGTTGCTGTGTCTCATCTTAGAAACAATCTGTCTCTGTCCACCTTGTCAATTCCCTTCAGCATTTTGTACGTCGTTATCATATCCCCCCCCTAGTCGTCCTGTCCTCCAGTGTCTTCAGATTAAGCTCTCCCCATAGGACATTCCCATATGTGTGTGTGTGTGTGTGTGTGTGTGTACTCACGTATTTGTTGTTTCAGGGATCGAGTCGTAGCTCCTGGCCCCGTATGTGTGTGTGTGTGTACTCACATATTTGTGGTTGCAGGGTCGAGTTGTAGCTCCTGTGTGTGTAGCTCCGTATGTGTGTCTGTGTGTGTGTTGGAACACGCGCTTGTTACCATTTGTCAAACATTCTTGTCGAAAGACACATGGCCCGTTTTCTGTGTGTGTGTGTGTGTGTATGTGTGTGTGTGTGTGTGTGTGTGTTTTAGTGAATGTGTGTACAGGTTATCTCGTGCACATGGGTGTGCACTAGCTGCCGGCACTTACCTCATATTTAAGAATGCTTCCAGAGACGCCTCATTAGTGCTAGGTGAAGGGAAGGAACGTCAGGAAACACGCTCTCACTCAGCACTGACCTCTTCTTACCCTACCCATGTCTCTTGTGCACGCTCATGCCTCTTGTTCTCTTGCTGTGTGTGTGTGTACTCACCTATTTGTGGTTGCAGGGATCGAGTCATAGCTCCTGGCCCCCCTCTTCACTGATTGCTACTAGGTCCTCTCTCTCCCTGCTCCATGAGCTTTATCAAACCTCGTCTTAAAACTATGTATGGTTCCCGCCTCCACTACGTCACTTTCTAGGCTATTCCACTGCCTGACAACTCTATGACTGAAGAAATACTTCCTAACGTCCCTTTGACTCATCTGAGTCTTCAACTTCCAGTTGTGACCCCTTGTTTCTGTGTCCCATCTCTGGAACATCCCATCTTTGTTCACCTTGTCTATTCCGTGCAGTATTTTATATGTCGTTATCATGTCTCCCCTGACCCTCCTGTCCTCCAGTGTCGTCAGGCCGATTTCCCTCAACCTTCCTTCGTAGGACAATCCCCTTAGCTCTGGGACTAGTCTTGATGCAAACCTTTGCACTTTCTCTAATTTCTTGACGTGCATGACTAGGTGTGGATTCCAAACTGGTGCTGCATACTCCAGTATGGGCCTGACGTAAATGGTATACAGAGTCTTGAACGATTCCTTACTGAGGTATCGGAACGCTATCCGTAGGTTTGCCAGACGCCCATATGCTGCAGCAGTTATCGGATTGATGTGCGCCTCGGGAGATGTGCTCGGTGTTATAATCACCCCCAGATCTTTTTCCTTGAGTGAGGTTTGCAGTATTTGGCCATCTAAACTATATTGTGTCTGCGGTCTTCTTTGCCCTTCCCCAATCTTCATGACTCTTCATTTGGCAGGGTTAAACTCAAGGAGCCAGTTGCTGGACCAGGCTTGTAGCCTGTCCAGGTCTCTTTGTAGTCCTGCCTGATCCTCGTCCGATTTGATTCTTCTCATTAACTTCACATCATCTGCAAACAAGGACACTTCTGAGTCTATCCCTTCCGTTATGTCATTCACATATACCAAGAACAGCACAGGTCCTAGGACTGACCCCTGTGGAACCCCGCTTGTCACAGGCGCCCACTCTGACACCTCGTCACGTACCATGACTCGTTGTTGCCTCCCTGTCAGGTATTCTCTGATCCATTGCAGCGCCTTTCCTGTTATGTGTGTGTGTGTGTGTGTGTGTGTGTGTGTGTGTGTGTGTGTGTGTGTGTGTGTGTGTGCACGTGTACGTATCCTGGCCTTCTCATAATGTGCCAAAACTTCATCAGGAGATATAAGAAGTATTGCTTAATTAAGTCGACTCTTACCTGTCTTCACACTATTCTATATAATAGTTACATTGTGGCAACACCAGCAGTGTTGCTACACTATTCTATATGATAGTTACATTGTGGCAACACCAGCAGTGTTGCTACACTATTCTATATGATAGTTACATTGTGGCAACACCAGCAGTGTTGCTACACTATTCTATATGATAGTTACATTGTGGCAACACCAGCAGTGTTGCTACACTATTCTATATGATAGTTACATTGTGGGAACACCAGCAGTGTTGCTACACTATTCTATATGATAGTTACATTGTGGCAACACCAACAGTGTTGCTACACTATTCTATATGATAGTTACATTGTGGGAACACCAGCAGTGCTGCTACACTATTCTATATGATAGTTACATTGTGGCAACACCAGCAGTGTTGCTACACTATTCTATATGATAGTTACATTGTGGCAACACCAGCAGTGTTGCTACACTATTTTATATGATAGTTACATTGTGGCAACACCAGCAGTGTTGCTACACTATTCTATATGATAGTTACATTGTGGCAACACCAGCAGTGTTGCTACACTATTCTATATGATAGTTACATTGTGGCAACACCAGCAGTGTTGCTACACTATTCTATATGATAGTTACATTGTGGCAACACCAGCAGTGTTGCTACACTATTCTATATGATAGTTACATTGTGGCAACACCAGCAGTGTTGCTACGCTATTCTATATGATAGTTACATTGTGGGAACACCAGCAGTGTTGCTGCACTATTCTGTGTGACAGTTACATTGTGGGAACACCAGCAGTGTTCCTACATTGTTCTGTATGATAGTTGTATTGGGGGAACACCAGCAGTGTGTTGCTACACTATTCTGTATGATAGTTGCATTGTGGGAACACCAGCAGTGTTGCTACACTAGTCTGTATGATATTTACATTGTGGGAACACCAGCAGTGTGTTGCTACACTATTCTGTAAGATAGTTACATTGTGGGAACACCAGCAGTGTTGCTACACTATTCTATATGATAGTTGCATTGTGGGATCACCATCATTGTTGCTACACTGTTCTATGTGATAGCTGCATTGTGGGAACACCAGCAGTGTGTTGCTACACTATTCTGTATGATAGTTACATTGTGGGAACACCAGCAGTGTTGCTACACTATTCTGTATGATAGTTACATTGTTGGAACACCAGCAGTGTTGCTACACTATTCTGTATGATAGTTACATTGTGGGAATACCAGCAGTGTTCCTACACTGTTCTGTACGATAGTTGCATTGGGGGAACACCAGCAGTGTGTTCCTACACTATTCTGTATGATAGTTGCATTGTGGGAACATCAGCAGTGTTGCTACACTAGTTTATATGATAGTTACATTGTGGAAACACCAGCAGTGTGTTGCTACACTATTCTATATGATAGTTACATTATGGGAACACCATCATTGTTGCTACACTATTCTATATGATAGCTACATTGTGGGAACACCAGCAGTGTTGCTACACTATTCTATATGATAGTTACATTGTGGGAACGCCAGCAGTGTTGCTACACTATTCTGTATGATAGTTACATTGTGGCAACACCAGCAGTGTTGCTACACTATTCTGTGAGATAGTTACATTGTGGGAACACCAGCAATGTTGCTACACTATTCTATGAGATAGTTACATTGTGGGAACACCAGCAGTGTTGCTACACTATTCTGTGAGATAGTTACATTGTGGCAACACCAGCAGTGTTGCTACACTATTCTGTGAGATAGTTACATTGTGGGAACACCAGCAATGTTGCTACACTATTC